>NW_007728526.1:64631-81365 GCF_000696425.1 Galeopterus variegatus | reverse complement strand
GGTGCACTGTAGCAGTGCGCCACTGGGCCGGCCCCAGTCATGACTTTCTAATTGGTTTTCTTTGGCTTCAGTCTTGCCTCCATCAATCTATTTTCCCACTGCAGCCTGAGTGATCTTCCAAAACACAAAACTGATAATGTCATCCTTTTGCATAAAAGCTTGCACAAAATTTCCCCTTGTCATTAGAAGAAAGTCCATATTCCTAACTATGGTTGATAAGAAACTCCATGATAATGATGTTACCCACCCCACACCCCCCACTCCTTTGCTGGCTCCCTACTAGACCACACTGAAATCCACTTAACCACATTTTACTTATCTCTAGGGGTTCATATATCCCACATCCTTTTTTGTGGAGGGTTAGAAATCTTGATTCTCATTTGATTTTAGAATAGAGTTCTTAGGTAAATGCATGTATAGGGCAAAAGCCCATCTAATCAACTCTAATCACTGTTTAGGTATGGGATTGTATACTTTAATAATTTTAGAGATAACGGGTGGTTGTCATACCAATACTGTTAAGAGATTTTAAGAATTGCTGAAGGAAAAGATGTGATAAAAATGTCTGCTAGCTGCAAGCTATCTGTTTGGGGAAACTTTACATGTAATTGTATTTAGGTTTTTTCATAAGAATGTAACTTTTGCTTAAGGAGAGGTTATCCTTTAGATAATGAGCCAGTTTCACTAACTTAGCTTTTCATTAATTGTACTTTGGAATCTCACTTTGTTTATTTTACTGACGTTACTAGTTTCCATAGTTAAACTATACTTAGCCATAGATAACTTTTGTAACACTGCCCATGTCCTTGTGTCCTTTTGTAATGATTGAATCAACTGAATTTTCTTGTGTAACTTCCTTGTCTTTACAATAAAAGACAGAAGCTACCTTTGAATGGTTGCCCTATCTATCCATTTTGCTCTGGGATACAGACACTTTGGGCTTCTCAATGCATTCACGGTGCTTTGAGTAACCCTTTTTGCATGTCCATTACACAGGGAGAAATATGCTTTTTTTGTTTCACTTACTCCTGTTTCTCCTTTGGATTTCTCCCTAGCTATTGCTTCCTCAAGGAAACCTACTTTGTTTTCCTAGATGCAATGTACTCCCTTTAGCTACATTCGTAGATTTGTTTTGTTTGTTTGTTTACTTTTGCCTGTTATTTTTGTCTAACTAATTGAAATGTAAGTTTATAAGAAATGGGGCCAGTTTTGTTTTTTTCCACTGTATTTCCAGCTTCAAGGACATTGCCTTGACACAGAGAAAATTATCAATAAATAGTTGTCCTATATAGAAATGGATGACTGTACAGATATGATGATGGGATAGAAAGGTCCATTTTCAGCACAATTCTCTTAGAATATCAGATCTATTTTCCCAGAGTTATCTAAATCAGTCTTACAAATGCTAGTGCTTTGTCAAAAAGCATGATCTTTTTGCTCTTGAAAAGTAATCTGTTATAAACATTGTGAGCTTTAGGAAATTTTCTCTGTCCATTTTCCCACACCAGTTTAGTGTTATTGCAACTTACAAGCATGAAATAAGTAAAAATACAGATTATTTTTTACTAGTTTCTCTTCCACTTTCTCCTCAAAAATCTTTCTTAATAAAAAATGAGAATATGTATAACATATATATATATATATATATATAAAGTTATAACATAGTATTATAACGTATATCTTCAAATCACATCTAACCCAAGCTAGAGTTAGAACATTCCTAGGAATTATCATTTACCTTTGTACTCTTCTTTTAAAGACATGATTAATAGAATTCAGTATTTGTAATTTGTTTTACCCTGTAACACCCAATTCTCATTATTGTTGTCCTCTTAGTTTTTGCAAGTCTCCTTTCTCAGCATTCACTAATTATGAAGCCATGCCAAAAGTTCTGGTTTGAGCAATGCCAGAATTGTTCTGAGTATTGTGAATGGCACAAGACAGGTGTGATCCATGACTCCTATCTTCAAGGAACTTATTCTATAGGGAAAAGAGAATATATGAAACTAGAAAATAATTGAATAGTAGATCTCTGATATTGACTAGCAGGGTTATGGGAATTCCAAAAAAGAAAAGATCACTGTGGACCAGAATAGCTTAGTAAAAGCTTCATAGAGGAGGATAAAAATGAGGTGAATGTTGAAGCATGCCTAAACATGAGCATTTGGAGAGGAAGAGAAAGACATTTAGGAGGGGGAGAACTGTATCGATGGTAGTGTCATTGAGCACTTTTTGAAAAAAATTTCCTACTAATAATTCTTTTTTCACCTCTAATACTGATGCTGATTTTTTTTTTTTTTTCTGTTGAAATATCCTTTCCCCAATTCATAAGATTCTCGAGGGGTTGTCAACAGCCCTATTTTTTATCCGGCCTTCTCACTCAAGGTGCAAGCATAATGCCCCATGCCCCTGGTGACAGTGCTTGACCCAAGCGTGGTCATGTGACCTAAGACAGGCTAATTATATTCCTTGCCTGGGACTTCATGTATAAGTGCTTGAAGAGAACATTTCTCTTTTCTGTTAGGCCACTGCTGGCAAAATGAAAGCCTGAAGCTGCCTCTGCTCACACTCTCTTTTCCCTCTTCTGTACAGAGAAAACTTGTCTGCAGTTTGAGAAAATGACAAACCTCAGAAAAAGAGAGAGAGAGTGAGAGACCCACATTGAGTTTCTGGAGTCCTCCAAGCCATCTGTATTTTACAATTTCTGTGGTTAATATATCCCTTTCTCACATGAGCTCATGTGAATTAGTTTCTGTTGATTTTAACATCGTAGAAAAGTCCTGACCAAAACAAGTAGTAGGCTAAAAAATGTGGGAGATGGAGAGCGTAGAGAAGGACCATTATGGAACAGTAGGAATGAGAAAAAAGGCACAGGCCAGATGCGACATCTGGAGGAAGAAATGACAGTGCTTTGTTGGAAACTGGACACATCTGCTGTAGAAGGAACAAGAGTCAAAACCTGAAAATTCAGGGGATTTGTGAATTCACTGATAGAAATGGGGGTAGTTGGGATGAGGAAGTGGGTCTGAATGGAAGCAATAGCCAAACCATGATTATCCGAGTTCCTGATAAAGTTAGGACTTTGTCAGCCTGTGATTTTAGTGACATGACCCACACTATACTGGTATGACAGTGTGAGATATAGGAAAATAACCTAGTTATGCTCTGTGTCAGCCTTCAAGAGAATGTAGTAGAATACTAAGAACAACCATAATTTGGCTTCCCAAACTCATCCTTTCAATTCCTTTTTCTCCTTTCTCTTCCCACCTATGGCACGGGGAGAATTTGTGGCATAGAACAGCAGTTGTCAAAGTGTGGTCTCTTCATCAGAAGCCTCTGCATCACCAGGGAACATTTTAGGAATACAAATTCACAGGCCTAATTCCAGAGTAAGGGAATCAGAAACTCTAGGGATGGGTCCACTGGTCTGTATTTTAAGTCCTCCAGTTGATGCTGACATCCATTAAGGTTTTAGAACCACTGGTGTAGGGCATTTTTTATATGTTGGTTCCACAACAGGAGAGGCAATCCAACATGTAGTGCTATGATTTCAAGTAGTAAGAACTAGTCCCTTAGAAAAATACATTTTCCCTAAAGTTATTCATTCAAACAGTACTTGCTGCAGGAGAGGCAATCCAACATGTAGTGCTATGATTTCAAGTAGGAAGAACTAGTCCCTTAGAAAAATACATTTTCCCTAAAGTTATTCATTCAAACAGTACTTGCTGGGCATGTACTACCTTCCAGCCATTGTTCCAGGTGCTTTGGATACAGCAGTGAACAAATCTGACACAGTTAATAAAAAGAAAATGCCCATTTTTAGCAATTAAAAGTTATGCTATGGATGTGACTACCACAGGGCCTGAGTGTTGCGTAGGAGTTCAGGAAGGTGACCCTAAGAAGTGACCTTTAAACCAAGAAAGAATGACTGGGAAATAGTCTGGGAAAGGGCAGGAGAGACAATGTAGAGCTATTCTAGGCCCTGAAAGAAATAGGCTGGACACTTTCAGTGAATTAGAAAAAGGTCAGTTTGAAAAGGTCATGGTTAATGATGGGTTTTGAAGCCAGAGAGGCAGATCTGATAGAGAGATCGTACAGGGACCTATAAATCATATTAAAGATTTTACATTTTCTATTGAAGGCAATTTAGAGGTCATTGAAAAGTTTCATTGATGGGCTGACATAATCTGATTCATGTTTTTTTTAAATGTAATTTTTCTATAAAAAAGGCAAATGCTTTCCCACTGTACATAACCATGGGTATAATAGCATGGTGACTGAAATTTCCTGTAAGTTGTAGTGGGCCAGTAGAGACACTTTCTCTGAATAAGGCTGTCATGAGAGTGGGGAAGAGTGTAAAACGTCCATGCAGGGACTGATTGCCAGGAACAGAAAAGGAGGAAGGGCTTAGGAGCTTCTTCTGCTTTGTGGCTGCGGCTGAGACTGGCCCTGCCTCTGCATGTTTGAAGCAGCAGGAGTGCAAGTTCACAGGCAATTGCTGCTTCTCTCGGGGGTCATCTTTCTTCCTACCAAGGGGACCCTGGTGCACAGGCTGTACCCCTTTGGAGGATTTTCTCCTACATATGGTCTCTTGAAGAAGTTTATTTCACTTTTCAGGCATCATAGTCACTTCTCTTAGAATGATATCCAAATCTTTATGTCCTCCTTTCCCTTGAGAAGATTTTTCATGTTTAATATCTTACGTGCTATTTCCCTGTGCTAATGCAATATGTTAACAACAATTGTGCATGTGCAATTGTGTAGTGCTGGGCTGTGTATAGTTCACTAAAATGATTGAAAAATTATACATACGTAGCTTGACTGCTTTCCTGCATTTCAATAGCATGTCTCATATTGTCTGCTGGATAGCTCTGACCCTGGGATGTTATCATAACCACAAACAGCCTGCCTGTAATTGAACCCATCTTGCATTTCCCAAACCAACTTGTTTCTGACCTCTTCTGCCTTTTTTTAATAACATCAGCATTTACTGTCTTCCAAGTTCCAAGATTTTTTTTTTTTTTTAATTTTTTTTTGTCCTTCTTGAGACCGGCCGCACCGCGCTCAGCCAGTGAGTGCTGTGAGCGCACCGTCCATCCCTATATAGGATCCGAACCCGCAGCGGGAGCACTGCTGCGCCCCCAGCGCCACACTCTCCCGAGTGTGCCACGGGCTCGGCCCAAGTTCCAAGATTTGAAGCAATCCTTGACCCCTCTGTCTTATGTTCTCACCAAATCCAAGCACTGAGATTGTTCCTCCTCACCTGGTGGAATGCCAATATACTATTTTGCTCTTTCCTTTCATTACCTATTGGCATGTTTGTATCCATTTAACTCACAGTAGGATATATCAACCACAGCTTCTCCTAAGTGTAGGTTCCTTTCTCAGTATACCCTCTGGGACACTGATAACTACTCTGTAAGAGGGTACTTAAAAACGTTTGTGGAAAACAGAATTAAAAGATAACACAAGTCTTTCCACGAACTTTTCAAAGTACCATCATATATGTGATGCTTCATCAAGCCTATTTTATTTAGCAGAGTCTTTTCTGTATTATTTTTGCAGTGGACCCTTTCTTTTCTTAAAGAAATATTACGTAGAGTCCCACTATGTAAAAGAGATAATCATGAAGATTCTCTGGTTGAAGATGCACTGAAGGGAGCAAAATCCCCTGGACCTGCCCTGGGCTTTTGAGGCAGCCTTCCTGGAACTCAGGAGATCCTTTGAGGCAGTTTGAAAATACAGATTTGCAGAATAAACAACTTGGAATGATATATATGTTTTCTTCAAAAATGTCTTTTCTTAAAATTGTTTTTAGTTGTTATCAATTTATGTAAACCTTTGAATCTAATCACACAAGTTCACATGAAGTTCTTAAATGCAGTGTCTGCCCTTCATCCCTGTCTGGGCTAATGGTATTTCCCCTGCCTTGAGTGTCTGGAACGTCATTCATGCATCTCTGCTAATCTGAATTCTACTTTTCTCAGCCCCAGTCCCACCTCTTCTTAAGTTTCTGGATCATCCCTGATCTCAGCAATTTTTCTTTCTTCAAATTCAGAAGTATCTTTCTTCTTACATTTACCTTGTACCATCTTAAACTTTTGTCTTTTCAGGTGTGTTCAATCTCTACCACTTAGGTAACAGGCCACTTAAGGGAAGAATCAAGTCTCTTGCCACTTTTTATCCTCAGCATCTGGTGTATTATGCCTCCCATAGCATTTGCTTATTTGGTATATTTCAATGATAACCTACAGCAGGAAATAATACCTGTAAGCCCATCAATTGCACTTTCATTAATATAAATTTAAGTTAAATATCCAGAGCAGTGCTTTTAAGTTAGGAAAACCATTCACTAAGACTTTAATTGCAAGCATTATTTTTTTCTCCAATTATCATTAAGCCTACAACTACCTTCTCTGACTATCTTTCATTAAATTATGTTGGAAGTTGTTTTGGGGAATGACAACAGATGGTTCAAGTGGGATGTTCTTAGTCTAGACCAGAAAAAGTGTTTTAGCCCATCTCGCAGCTTTTCAGCAAAGCCACACATAAATCATATTCAAGATTATGAGAAACTTATATTGACATATAAATCAAATGTTGTCCTTCCCCTTTAAACCCTCTTTAAATATCTTGGCATTACATGGCTATGTGTGACCTAGCCCTCTCTACCTCTCCATCCTAATCTCCACCACCCACCTCTCACTAACCACACCCTGGTCACAATAGCAGCCTTTCGGTTCCCCAGATTGCCAAGCTCCTTCCCTCCTCCTGACTTTGTGCTAGTGGCACGCTCTGCTCAGATGTCTTCCCCATTTCTTTCCTTGATCAATTCCTGTCATGCTTAGAGATTCAGTCTGCTTGGCACTTCCTTAAGAGAGTTCTTCTGTGATCTCCCAGAATAGGTTAAGCTTACTCGTTATGTGCTCTCATACCATGATTGTTTTTATATATTAACTGTTAATTAATTTGTTTTGTGTCTGTGTTCCCCATTAGACTATAAACTCTAAGATGTCAGAGACTATACAAATCTTATGCTCTATAGTACTTTTAATGACTAGAATAAAACAACAACAACAACAACAAAAACCGGGGGGTGGGGTGGGGAGGAAGATATAACAACCACAACTTTTTTTTTTTTAAGTTCTTACAACAAGAAAATGGAGGGGACACACCTGGGTGGGAGGGGCGAGAGGGAGGAGGGAGGGAGGTTTCGGTGATGGGACACAATAACTAACTACATTGTATATTGATAAAATAAAAAAAATAATAATAATAAAAAAAATAAAACGAAACAACCAAGCATTGTGCAACAAAAATCTTCACTTGCTCCCAGACAGAATTTGAATTGCTTAAATGCTTGGGTATAATATGAAAATTTAAAAATATTTGTTTTGTTTAAAATTGATTCATTTATGCATGGATATTACTATAATTCTTTTTAACATTGTTATTTTGAAAATATATGCCATTGGGTCAAAAGTGCAAGAAAGCAGCCACGTTGCTATGAAATGTGTACATGTTGAAACCTTTTAGTATATGATTAAAACTAAAATTAATGTGGTCTCCTTCCCTAAAGTCTCCAGCAGCTCCACTGATATATCCATGCCATGTTTCTGTGTCCGTTAAGTCTTGAATTACCCTGCTGAGTCAGACAATTGGAGTACAAATTAAAGCTAACTGCAGAGGAGATGTTTCTGATACAAAAAATATGACCCTAAAAAACCCAGGCCTTGCATAGCTTTCTGCCAGCGTGTTAGCAGTTCACCAGATTTGCATTGAACAGTCCAAAGTTTCATACACTCTCACACTTCCTCCACTATTACTGTCTTAACTAGAATGGGTACAAGACTCAACAGGTTTGTCGGTCCCTTTACTAGCACAAATGATTATTCAGTTAAAAGAAAGAGAAGCGAAAATCTAATTCTATTCTGTAACAGCTTTCAAACCCATAAATACTTCTGCATTATTCTTGTCATACTCCCCTTTTCTCATTTTATCACTATATATTCAACGAGAAAAATGACAGTATGAATACATGTTAGGTTTTGAGGGTAGTTATCAAATACACACGTAACTCGCAGCAAGAAATATACTTGGATGACATCAAGCCTTTCACTATAAATAGTGACTGACCTGCATACTTCTAAATTATCAGACCCATCCTCACAGGTGGCTGGAGGCTTCTGAACAGAATTATTCCCCTGGAGCCCTGCATCATCCATGGACTTGCTGTTTTTTGTAACTGCCAGTATTTCAGTGCTGGAATCGGCTTCTGGAAATCTTTTCTTGATTGTTTCATTTTGCCTAAGACTGTGCAAGAGCTGAGGATCTCTGTGATGATATCTACCTTTGCTCTCCTCATAGCTGCTCGAGGATTTCTTAATCTCCAACGGTCCTCTAGGCTGGGCAAGACCGCATTCTCGGTACCTTGTGCCTTTTCCTTTGCGTAGATTTAAAGAGCAACTCTCACATTCCATCAGCTCTTGCTGCTTTATACCTTTGGATCTCAAATCGACAAGCTCAGTTCCCTTAGGCGTGGAAGACCCATCCATGTTTCCACATGGCTTATTATTGTTTCTCTTTCTTCTTTTTGACAGTCTGAATTTAACCTGAGCTCTTCTTTTTGCCTGAATCCAGTGATTTTCATCTGTGGAAGATGAATCTGAAGAATCTGTGTAAAGCTCCTTCCATCTGGGGCTTGAGATTTGGAGATGAAAATCATTTCTTCTCCCTTTGACCTGTTCTTCTGCCTGCTCGTATCTCGCAGAGGCCCTTCTCCTCCTCCTAGGCCTCTGTTTTACTGGTTTCTTACCAGACTCCTTCCTAGCAGGGCTCAGCACTATGACAGGGGTGCAGTGCTCAAATGCATCTTCTGACATGTCATGCAAGATGGCAGATCTAGACAGAGCAGCAGGTAAAGGATGGGAAATGGAAATGGAGAGGAAAGCCATGGGAAAGCAGAGAGAAAGAGAGAACGATGAAAATGATAGCATGGACCAGAATTTGGTAAGTAAAGATCAACCGAAGAAAATGAACTAAAGGAAAAAAAAAAAAGCCAGTATAAATTGTCCATGGACAATGCAAGGCAGAAGCAAGAGCCACACATTCCAGAATAAAAAACAAGAATACAAAACACTGGTCTAAAAAATATTGAATAAGATCATTTGCTCAGCACTTACCTGCAGATGTCCTGAGTGGATGGACACACAGACAACCTGGACTGGCTTCTGGGAGCTGTCCCTGTTGTTGGGCTGCTTGCCTGGAGAAACAAGTTAGATAATTTGGCATCTTGGTTAAGGTAATACATGGTCGATATCTTGCTTTTTTTCCACATGTTTAAAAAATTACAACAAATGTGGCTGCCAGTCATGTTGCTCACAACACAGCTCACAGAATACAGGAAGTTAGAGGGTTCGTTTTGCAAAAGTAAAACTTATTTGAGGAACTTGGAACAGCTGAGATGCTGTGCCACTTCACTGTTGCTTCATTTATGAGAGAGGAAGATGATTCCACAAGTTTCTATTCTATTTACTGTAATCTTTTGAGTAGAATAGCTCAATTTGCCTTGGGAACAAATGAGTAACACTTGAAGATCCTAAGATACAAAAGACTAAAGTGCTGTTATGTGACAAGGATGATGACAATGTGGGAAGCCCAAATAATCAAATAGCCATTAGATTGCTAGATACAGTCTGGAGTTGACATCAAGGCCCCAGGAGATAACATATTTGAAAATACTTTGTAATATTTAAAAGCCTGCAGTTATTAATATTTTTATCTCATCATAATATCTCATCATTTGCCAAAATTAATAAAATCTATCCGCTGTCACTATACTGACCTTTCATATCTTTAACCTGGTGACCATACTGAGCCTGAGAATAAAAGAACCTGAAATAGGTCAGATTATTAGTATAAAGTTGAGTCCATTTCACTAAATTCCTACCTTTGAAACACAGCATTTCCTTCACTCTGTTTAACTTCTTTAGCCTGTTGTGTTTACTATAGATGATAAAGATAAATCAAAAGCTAGAATGTAGTGGTGATTTACCACATGCCTGGCATTGTTTGGTGGCTTTTTTAACTTCACAAGTGAGAAATAATAATACTAACAATTTTGAGTGAATATTACATGCTAGTCCCTGTTTTAAACCATTTCAATATATTTATTCACTAATAACATAAATGTATGTAGTACATACTATAATTATTTCCATGTTTCAGATGAAGAAACCGAGAAATTGGGGCTGCTTCTCACTGATAGGTGGTGCAGCAGAGATTTGGACCAGGCATCTGGCTCTACCACCTGTTTTCATATTCACCAGCCACACAGCTTCTCCTCCTCTGAAGAGGAGGAAACAAAGAGAGTCCTGTGTTCAGATTCAGACCTGTCTGACTGCATAAATAAAAAACACAATTTTGCCACCAAGAAAATAACAGTGAAAGTTGAAAGATTAACCTTAAATTTCAAAGTAACTTGAAAAATCCCCATATTAGAGATATAGTCTGATGGTTGTGGCATCCAGAGAAAGAGAAACTAAATCTGACCCATGAGGTCAGAAAAAACTTGCACAGGAAGTATAGGAAGCTGAGTAATGGACCACCAATGATACCCTAATCTGGAACTTGTGAATGTTTCCTTACATGGCAAAAGGGATTTTGCAGGTGTGACTAAGTTAAAGACCTTGAGATAAGGAGATTGCCCTGAATTATCCTGGTAAGCCCAGTGTAATCATGAGGATCCTTATAAGAGAAAGGAAATAGAGTTAGGGTCAGAGAGAGAAGATGAAGGAAAGAAGCAGATGTCAGAAAGGAAGGAAGATGCAGATGGCAGACTACAGGTGCCCAGGGCTCATTCCTCCCACGGGAAAGGACCAGAACAATTAGCAGACAGCTAAATATTGACAGAAGTATCTATGAGAGAGTACAGGAGTGCAGCAGAGACTGGTGAGATCTCCGTGGAGCATGAAAGCCCAGGATGGTGGCATAGAGAGGAGAGAAAGGCACATGGCTTTACCCACCACATCTCTGACACCAGGATCAGTGCAAGAAGAATTTTCCTGTTTGGCAAAAGGTAGGCAAAGGATGCACACCAACCCCCACCCTCACCAGAGAGACCAGCAGATCCTTTGGCAAGACAAGCCCAGAGCCAAGTGTGGGGATTGGCTTAGAACACACACTCTAGAACAGTAGCACAAACTATGTACTCCCCAACCCCAAACCTCATGACCCAAGGCGAGGCAGGACCGTGCCATCTTGAAGCCAGAGTCCTTGCTGGGAATGCACCTTGCCCTGGGGCCAGTAGCCATGGTGCTTCCCCAGCCTTAAGGCTCTGCCCTCATCCCAGTGCACTCACAGGAGAGCCTACCATATCCTAATCCCAGCAGCTTGAAGCCTAGGTTCACAGCAGCTGTGTCTCTGATTCTGCATTCTGGGAAGCCAGCCCTAGTCCTGCTGAATAGATGTAACCCTATGTCCCTGGCCAGAGATCAGACAGGCAGACCTGCGTCAGGCAGACCAACCCCCATTCTGCTCCCTAACCCATAGCCCTGTCATCTGACTGAGTGGTGTGCCCCTGAGTCCACAACCTGGAAAAACAGGTCACGGGTCTCTACCCTAATGAATATGCCCTCAGGCCAGTGGAAATAAAGCTCATCTGTGCCCTCCCAGAGAAGCAGTCAGGCAGTTCCACCCTGAATAGTCCTTCCTAGTGGCCTTGCCAACATCACCAGAAATAAGTGGATGGGCCACCTCACTAGAAGTCTGCCTCGCTGCCCCGCCCACAGGCTAGAAGCAGCTGCACAGGCCTACTCACTGCAGACATTGCCGACAGTCTAAGAAGTGGGTGGATGAGCCCTCTCACTGCAGGCCTGCCTAGGAGCTCTGGCCGCCACTGGGAAAGCAAGTAGACAGGCCCCTGCAATGTGCGCCTTCCTAATTGGCCTTGCCAACAGTCCCAGCCTTGCCGACAGTCCAAGAAGCAGTTGGATGAACCTCCTCATTGTGGGCCTGCCTAGAGGCATTGCCCACTACCCAAGAAGCAGCTGGAGGAGCCCCGTTACTGCAGCTCTGACTAGTGGCTTCACAAACTTCCTGAGAAGCAGCTCGGAAGCTCGGCCCTTGGCAGACTAGCTCTTGAACCACTGAGGGGAGCACAGTCTAACATTAGGCCCCAAGAAGTAGAAAAGAAAGGCCACCAGCAGACCTGCACTTAGGTGACTGAGCCAAAGCTCATCGATGCTCCTGGCTGAGAGAAACAGCTGAGGTGTCATGCCCCTGGAAGACCAATCCCAATCCTTTGAGCTATCACACACACATGTATACAAGTAAGAAAGAGCGTGGCTGACATTCCCCTAGTAGGCCCACCCCTGAACAGAGAAGCAGCACAGTGACACTGCCACTGGCAAACCAGTCTCAGAGGCCCTGATGCCTACACATCAAGACTGAGAATAGATCCAGCAACTGCATCCCCAGTGAGCCAGCTCCTGAGACAACTGACCCACAGGATGCATGTACATACATCTGGCCTGTGAACCAACCCAGCAATCTCTCCCCCAGCAAAGCTGTGCTACTGCCACCACAAACCTCCAAAGCATAGGTTACTCGCAGACGTAGCAAAAGTGGATTAAAGCTGAAGAAATTATACAGAGTCTACACTACTGTATCCATTCTGATCAAAGCTATTGCACTGTACCCAATCAACACCCTAGGATGCATTTTCAGGTGAAAATCTTTCCCTACACAAGCCACCCCACAAAACTCAGAGATAACTGTTCCACCAGATACAGAGATATCAACACACAGAAACAAGAAACATGAAAAAACAAAGTAACATGACACCACAATACAAAACAAAACAAAAATGCTCCAGTAACCAATCCCCCAAAATTGGAAAATGCTGACTTCTCAGAAAATAATTCAAATTAATGATCTTAAAGGAACTCACTGAGATACAAGAGAATACAGACAACAGTTCAATGAAATCAGAAAAAAAAATCACAATTTGAATGAGAAATTCAACCAAGAGATAGATATCATTAAAAAAAATCAAGCAGAAATTTTGGAATTGAAGAATTCATTGAATGAGATACAAAATACATCTGAGAGACTCAACAAAGGACTAGATCAAGCAGAAGAAATAATTTCTGATCTTGAACATAAGTTTGAAATAACACAGGAAGACAAAAAAGAAAAAGAATAAAAAAGAATGAACAAAGCTTGAAAAACACATGAGATACTATTACACAAACTAATATTCAAATTATGGGGCATTCTAGAAAGATAAGAAAACAAAAAAGATATTGAAAATCTATTTAATGAAATAATAGCTAAAAACTTCCCTAGTCTTAGGAAAGATACAAATATTCAAATCTGGGAAGCTCAAAGGCCCCAAATGGATTCAACCCAAATAGGTCATCTCTAAGATACATTGTAGTCTAACTATCCAAAGTTAAAGGCAAAGAGAGAATTCTAAGAATTCTAAAACAAGCAAGAGGAAAACATCAAGTCACTTATAAAGGAATCCCAATTAGACTAACAGCAGACTTCTCAGCAGCAACCCTACAGGCCAGGAGAAAATGGGATGATATATGTACGAAGTACTTAAAGAAAAACCTGCCAGCCAAGAATACTATACTCAACAAAGCTACCCTTCAGAAATGAGGGAGAAATAATGTCTTTCAGAGAAGGAAAAATTAAGGAAATTCATCACCACCAAACTTGCCTTACAAGAAATGCTTAGAGGAATCCTACATTTAGAAGAGAAAGAATGATAACCACCAACATCAAAATCAAGCAGAGATTTCCAGAAATCAACCTGAAAATAGAAAACTTATTATAGAGTAAATACACAAATTATGAAGAGAAAGGAATCAAACCTCATCAATACAGAAAACCACTAAACTGCAAGGATAAATAATAAGAGAGAGAGAGAGGAACAAAGGATACACAAAACAATCAGAAAACAACCAACAAAATGACAGGAGTGACACCTCACATTTCAAAAATAACCTTGAATGTAAACAAATTAAATGCCCCTAATTAAAAGGCAAGGACAGCCTGAATGGATAAAAAAACAGGATCCACCTACATGCTGCCTATAAGAAACCCACCGTACCTACAAAGATACATATAGACTGCAAGTGTCCCTAAGAAGGGATCAAAAAAGATCTTCTATGCAAATGGAAAAAAAGTGAGCAGGATTAGCTACACTATTGTCAGATAGTACAGACTTTGAATCAAAATCTGTACTGAAAGACAAAGAATGCACTACATAATGACAGAGGGATCATTACAGCAAGAGGATATAACTATTACAAATATATATGCACACAACACTGGAGCACTCAGATATATAAAGAAAGTATTGCCAGATCTAAAGGGAGAGATAGACACTACACAATAATAGTTGGGGATTTTAACACCCCACTCTCAGTATTGGAGAGATCATTGAGACAGAAAATCAACAAGGAAACATCAGATTTAAATGGCACCATAGACCAGATGGACCTAACAGATATATAGGGAGCTGCAGAATGCACATTCTTTTCATCAGTACATAAAACATTCTCTAGGATTGACCATATGTTAGTCCACAAACAAGCATCAGCAAGTTAAAAAAAATCAAAATCATATCGAGTATTTTTTTGACCAAAATGGAATAAACCAAAAATCAGTAAGAAGAGGAACTTGTAAAACTACACAAGAAAATGGAAATTGAACATGTTCTTGAACAATGAATGGGTCAAAGAAGAGATTAAGAAAGAAATCAAAAATTTCTTGAACTAACAAAGACAGAAATACAACATGCCAAAACCCATGGGATACAGCCAAGGCGGTATTAAGAAGAAAGTCTATAGCAATAAATGACCATATCAAAAAAAATAGAAAGATTTCAAATAAACAGCCTAACAATACACCTCAAAGAATGGGAAAAGCAAGAATAAATTAAACTCAAAATAAGTAGAAGGAAAGAAATAATAAAAATCAAGCTGAAATCAATGAAATTGAAACTAAAAATACAATTCAAAAGATTAATCAAATGAAAAGTTCATTCTTTGAAAAGATAAACAAAATTGATGGACCACTAGCCAGACAAACCAAGAACAAAAAAGACTCAAATAAATAAAGTCAGAAATGCAAATGGAGACATTACAACAGATAGCATAGAAATACAAATGATCATCAGAGACTATTATGAACAACTATATGCCAATAAATGTCAAAACCTAGAGGAAATGGATACATTTCTAAACACATATGACCACCAAGACTGAACCAAGAAGAAACAAAAAAACTGAATAGACTGATAACGAGTAACAAGATTGAATCAGTCATAAAAATTCTCCCAATGAAGAAAAGCCCAGGACCAGATGGCTTTGCTGCTGAATTCAACCAAACTTTTAAAGAAGGACTAATACCAGGGCTTCTTAAACTATTTTTTTTTTTTTTTTTTTTTCCGGTAAGGGAATTGGAACCCTTGGCTTGGTGTCTCCTGCACCGCGCTCAGCCAGTGAGCGCACCGGCCATCCCTATATAGGATCCGAACCTGTGGCCTCGGCACTCCCAGCACTGCTGTGCTCCCAGCACCGCACTCTCCTGAGGCCACGGGGTCGGCCCTTAAACTATTTTTTAAAAAATGAAGTGGACAGAATTCTTCAAACTCATACTACAAGGCCAGCATTATTCTCACACTGAAACCAGGCAAGGACACAACAAAAAAGGAAAACTACAGGCCAATATCCCTAATAAACACTGATGCAAAAATCCTCAATAGAATACTAACAAACTGAAACCAACAGCACATCAAAAAGACTGATCAAGTGGGATTTATCCCAGGGATTCAAGGATGGTTCAACAAATTCAAATCAATAAATGTAATACATAACATCAACAGAATAAAATAAAAAATCCTATATGATAATCTCAATAGATGCAGAAAAAGTATTTGATAAAATATTCAACATCTTTTCATGATAACAATTGTTAGCAAATTAGGTATAGAAGGAAACTATCTTAATGCAATAAAGGCTATAATTGACAAATCCACAGCTCACATCATACTGAATGTGTAAAAGCTGAAAACTTCTCCCCTAGAAAGAACTGGAACAAGACAAGGATGCCCACTCTCGCCACTTCTATTCAACATAGTACTGAAAGTCCTAGCCAGAGCAATT
The DNA here is from genome assembly GCF_000696425.1 of Galeopterus variegatus. Taxonomy (NCBI): domain Eukaryota; kingdom Metazoa; phylum Chordata; class Mammalia; order Dermoptera; family Cynocephalidae; genus Galeopterus; species Galeopterus variegatus. The sequence goes on along the minus strand of NW_007728526.1, from coordinate 65,187 downwards.
AGGCAGGAGAAAGAAATAAAAGGCATCTAAATTGGAAAGGAAGAAGTCAAGGTGTCCCTGTTTGCAGGTGACATGATCTGGTATAGAGAGAAACCTAAAGAGTCTACCAAAAAATTCCTAGACCTGATGAACAAATTCAGAAAATTTCTGGATACAATATCGACACACAAAAAAACAGTAGCATTTCTATACACCAACGATGAACTTGCAGATAAAGAAATCAAGAAAGCTATCCCATTTACAGCAAGGACAACAAAAATATCTAGGAATAAACTAAGGAGGAAAAAGATCTCTACAACAAAAAGTATAAAACAGTGATTAAAGAAGTTAAAGGCAAAAAAAAAAATGGAAAAGGAAGAGGGTATGGGGAGAGGATACAAAATAGTAAAGAGGTAAGAAGAATGGGGTCTGGTGTTCTGTAGCAGCACCGGGAGACTACAGTTAACAACAAAGCACTGTGGATCTTTGAATAGCTAGTTCAGATGATGTTGAATATTCCTAACACAAAGAAGTGACAAATGTCTGAGGTGATGGGTATACTAAGCACCCTGATATG
>NW_007728526.1:62341-64355 GCF_000696425.1 Galeopterus variegatus | reverse complement strand
AAAGATCTCTACAACAAAAAGTATAAAACAGTGATTAAAGAAGTTAAAGGCAAAAAAAAAATGGAAAAGGAAGGGGGTGTGGGGAGAGGATACAAAATAGTAAAGAGGTAAGAAGGATGGGGTCTGGTGTTTTGTAGCAGCACCGGGAGACTACAGTTAACAACAAAGCACTGCGGATCTTTGAATAGCTAGTTCAGATGATGTTGAATGTTCCTAACACAAAGAAGTGACAAATGTCTGAGGTGATGGGTATACTAAGCACCCTGATATGATCATTGCACACAGTATGAATGTCTCCAAATATCACATTGTACTCCATAAGTATATACAATTATCAGGGGTCAATTAAGAAAAATAAATTAAAAAGAGAAGAATAAAGAGAGATAAATAGAGAGTAAAATAATGGTTACCAGAGTCAGGGAAAGTGGGGGAGATGGAAAAAAGCTGGTAAACCACTACAAAGTTACAAAGTCACAGTTAGATAGAAGAATAAGTTCTGGTGCTCTAGGGTGACAATACCTAGTCCTATTGAATTGTATATTTCAAGATAGTCAGAAAAGAGGATCTTGAATGTTATAACCACAAAGAAATGACAAATGTTTAGGTGACAGATATGCTAACTATTCTCATTAGATCATTATGCAGTATGTGCAGGTATTGAAACAACAAATTGTATCACAAAAACATGTACAACGAAAAAAATAAACTAAAATATTTAAACAAATGGGACATAAAAAAAAAGAAAAGAAAAAAAAGAGGGAAGATGCTACACTGATGGCTTTGGAGGTGGAAGGAGAGGGCCCTGAGCCAAGGAATGCAGGTGGCCTGTCTTTTCTAAGCTGAAAAAGGCTAGCAAATTTGTTTTACCCCAGAGTCTCCAGGAGGAATGCAGCCCTGCTGACACCTTAGCCCAGTGGGATCTATGTTTGGCTTCTGTCTTCCAGAACTATAAGATGATAAATTTCTGGGCTGACCCCGTGGCTCACTCAGGAGAGTGCAGCGCTGGGAGCGCTGAGGCCGCGGGTTCGGATCCTACATAGGGATGGCTGGTGCGCTCACTGGCTGAGCACGGTGCGCTCACTGGCTGAGCACGGTGCGGACCAAGCCAAGGGTTGCGATCCCCTTACCGGTCACACACACACACACACACACACACACACACACACACACACACACACACACACACAAAATTATGTTGTTTTAAGCCAACAAGTGTTTGGTAATCTGTTATACTGGTCATAGGAAACCAATACATGAGGTGAACTTCAGCTAATTATAAAAGGGAAATAAGAGCAATTAAAGAAGAGATTTTTAAAAATCCCAGGTAGGGGCCGGCCCGGTGGCGCACTGGATAGTGTGCCGCTTGGGAAGCGCGGTGGCGCTCCCGTCCAAGGGTTCGGATCCCACATACAGACCGGCTCCCGCTCACTGGCTGAGCGAGGCGCGGGAGCAACACCGAGGCTTGCAATCCCGTTGCCGGTCCCCGGTCCGGTACGGGGGCAACACTGAGGGTTGCGATCCGTTGCCGGACACGGAAAAAAGACAAAAGACAAAAAAAAAAAAAAATCCCAGGTAGAGGGAACATTGTGCTGAGAGGGAAGGATTGCACTGTTAACATGCTCCAATAGACTGGTATACATATGAACACTTTTTATTCATAATTTTCTGAGTCTTTCCTAGCAACCCATGAATATTGTGTTTTTTGAAATCTTTGAACATCATTTTTGAACACCAGTACATTTTCAATGATCTCCTTCAACATCTGTATCAAAACATTTCTTTTAAATTTTGTTTTCAGATTAACGTCATCTCTGCATCCTTTGAACAGGTATATAGCTAATTTTGTAGAACATAAGCATTTCTGTTCTCTAAGCAGGAAGCAGGAAGCTTCATTAGATTGTGTATCCCTTATTCCATGTACGGCCAAAGACACTAGTAGGGAACTATGCATACAGTAGGCACTAAGTAAAAGTTATTTGTGAAGTCTGCTAATCACACTCTTAAAAAAAAAAAA
>NW_007728526.1:60644-61709 GCF_000696425.1 Galeopterus variegatus | reverse complement strand
AAAAAAAAAAAAGCAATGCAGCCCAAAGTGTCCTCAAATAACTGATGATGTTATTATAGATGTAACCCCCATTATAATGACTATGAAGCTGTTACGGGCAATGATGTTGCAAGAGACATCATCATAATACAGCAAATTTTATAATCTCACAGGTCTGAACAAATGTATATTTTACAATAGGAAAATGATTTATCACTGAGCAATAACACGGATCATTAAAAACACATGGCTTTCCTTTGGAGGATTTTTTGGTCCATCATGACACTGGATCAAGTAGCATTTATGTCTACAGGCTTTAAGTATTTTGAAGACATTCCTTGTTGCCCACAAAGAATATTCAAATAACTCATATCCAATATTTGTTTATACAGGTTCAGTTTGCTGGTGGGCTACTGTAGCCGATGCTTACCCGTGCCCTCAGCTCTCCTCTGAATTCGCCTGCATGCTGACTGCTTGCCAGTCCAGTGCCTGAGCCTACCTGCTCCTCTGCCCTAGGTCTTTTCTGGTTCCAAGTGCTCTTGCTTGGCTGCACACAGGCACAACCTAGAAGTGTGGGATAAGTTAATACCCCTGGAGACAGCTCTTAAAGGGGAGCCAGTGGATAAATGTCCTAGCTTCTAGAACATTGACTCTGCCTCCTTCTCGAAAATCAAGCCCTACAAGACAGTTTATATCTGCCATCAAACTCACTTCCTTCCCCCCCATATCAGCAGAAAGGATGCCTCACTTTTTGTTCAAATCCAAACCCTGACAGTGCCTATTTTACCAAACTGAGGAAAGAGGACACATCTCAATTATTTTGTAAATCTTAATAGTGTCTTGTATGTAGCAGGTAGCTAACAAAGAGTTGTGGGGTTGAATTGAACTTGGTAATTGTCGAATTGAGTTGAACTGAGCTTAGTAATACTTGAACCAAGTTGAACTGACCTCGGTAAATCCTGTCCTGATTGTAGTAGAGATAAAGATGTCAATCACAACACGGTGGTCAATAAAGGAAGTGCTCTGGGCCGGCCCAGTGGTGCACTGCTACAGTGTGCCACTTGGGAAGCGCGGCGGCGCTCCCGC
>NW_007728526.1:58683-59644 GCF_000696425.1 Galeopterus variegatus | reverse complement strand
CGCTCACTAGCTGAGCGAGGTGCGGGCGCAACACCGAGGGTTGCGATCCATTGCCAGACACGAAAAAAGACAAAAAGGAAAAAAAAAAAAAAAGGAAGCAGTCTACTCTCATCTATAGACGAGGCGATTCTGCTCCGTAACAAAATAAAGGAATGGAGGCCAAAGTTTCACGTAAGTCTGAAGACCCTTTCCTTGGACTCTGGAGCCACAAAGCCTATCAGATGAAGCTTGCATCTACTGTTTTCTTTTAAAAATACGGATTTCTATTTAAGAAATGGCATAATTATATTACATAGAGAAAAGTATGTCTTTTAACAATTTTGAAGCTGGCAGGGTCTGTTTAAAAAGAAAACATGGTAATTGAGGATAAAAATGAATTAAAATCTTTTAAATTCATGGTCCTATTCAGCAACGATATGTTGTTTTAATTTGCTAGTTGGTACATTGTGAGAGTTTGGTAATTTGTTCATCCCTTTAATAGGCTCCAGACTGAAATGGGGTTGGGGAAGGAGAAATAACAATTGGCTGGATGAGCAGAATAATATGTTCTTTGAAATGAAGCATTTTTTGTAATGGATGTTTATTTCAGATGATTACATTGTACAGTGCATTCAAATGGGAAAAACAAACAGGAGGCCAGCTGCACTAATTTTATCAAAGTTATTTATATCAGCAGTATAATTAAAGGCAGTAATTTTGAATTAGATTTTCTGAGAATCCATTTATAGACTACACAAGGCAACTTGTCTCTGTGGCATCTAGGCCATGATTGTGCTCTGGGGGCAATGTTAACTATTGCCAATTGGCCTTGGCATTTTGAAAATTAATTACTGTTTCAAAAAGATTCTAAAGCTGTTGCCTCCTGCTGCCCTGACCAGTTTAGATCCACTCCACTAGGAGAGCCCAATATATAATTTATGGATGTGACAAATAATCATGCATAATCACTTACAAATGGCTT
>NW_007728526.1:50381-58602 GCF_000696425.1 Galeopterus variegatus | reverse complement strand
TTATGCAATTTCAGGGCTAGAGGTAACCTCATAAAGGTGACCTGGTCTAATCCTCACTATGCCATTTATAATCTTCTCAGTAGGTAGTGATCTGGCCCTTGCTTGGCCAGTAACAGGGAATACATATCTTCTAAGAATGTCTGCTGCAGTTTCCTTAATTTCTAAGTCTTTCTTCTATATCATAGCCCTTTACTGCATATTGATCCTCATACATACCCTATTTTTGCACTCCACACTTGCTTCTCTTCTTATCTTACATAAGATTTGAGTATACGCCTTGGAATATACAAGTATGGAGTATCCATTTGGAGCAGTGAATAATTAATTTTACCAGAAACAGGATGCAGATGACAAATCTATAATGGAAGATTTTAGACTATGATTGGCCTTCAATATTAGGTTAAGTAGTGTTCAATCTTATGTGATATGTTATCAGTGAAGGGTTCTGATTAGGAGCTAAGGATGATGACAAATGTCCTTTAAAAAGAATATTCTATTGAAAAATAAAACTCAAGAAAATTCCACTGACATTAGAACCACAACCCACTTATTACATACTTATTCATCAATGGAACAGAACAGAGAGTTCAGAAATAGATCTACACAATTATGATCAATCGATTTGCTACAAAGGTATCAAGGTAATTCAAAGAGGAAAGAAATGTCTTTCAAAAAATGGTGCAGGAACAATGGAGAAAGAAAATAAATCTCAACCCTTACCTTACTAAATATTAAAAATTTACTTGAAATTATTCACAGAACTAAATACAAAAGCTAAAACTATCAAAACCCCTAGAAGAAAACATAAGAGAAAATCTTTGTGACCTTGGAGTAGGAAATGATTTTCTAGATGAGACACAAATAGCACAAATCATAAAATAAAATATNCTAAAACTATCAAAACCCCTAGAAGAAAACATAAGAGAAAATCTTTGTGACCTTGGAGTAGAAAATGATTTTCTAGATGAGACACAAATAGCACAAATCATAAAATAAAATATTGATAAATTAGACTTTATAAAATTAAAAACTTTGCTCTATGAAAGACATAAAGAGAAACTTCAAACTGTAAATTGGATAAAGAACTTTTATGCAGAATATATAAGGAACTCTTATACTATTATAACTCAATAATAAGCAAATGACCCAATGAAAAAAAGTCTAAAGACTTGAGTAGCCACTTAAAAAAAAGATGCATGAATTTTATACAAATTTTCAATAAGCATATGAAAAGATGCCTCAAATCATTAATCAGTGAAATGCAAAGTGAAGGCACAATGACATACTAATATATACCCATTAGAATAACTACAGTTAAAAATCCTGACAATATCAAGTACTGGTAAGGATGCACAGCAGCTGGAACTTTTGCATATTACTGTAGGAAATGTAAAAGGGAAAATCATTTGGCAGTTTCATGTAAAGTTAAATACACCTATTATATGAACTAGACATTCCATTTCTATGTATTTGCCAAAGAGAAATTAAATCATATCTACCCACACCGAGATTTGTACACCAAGACTTGAATGTTTATAGAGAGCAACTTTATTTACAATAGGTCCCACAATAGGTAAATAATCAAAATCTCCATCAGTAGGTGAATGGATAAACAAAATGTGGTACATTCATATAATAGAATACTACTCAGCAATAAAAAGGAGCAAACTACTGATAAATGCAACAACATCGATGAATCTCAAAATAATTATGCTGAGTGAAAGAGGCCAGTTACAAGAGTATATACAGTATAATCCCATTTATAAAATGCCAGTTAATCAACAGTGACATAAAGTTAATTAGCAGTTGCTGGGGGCAAAAGTGAAAAAAGGGATGGATGGACTCCATAGGGGTCCAGAAAATTGGGGGAAGTATAGAAGTGTTCTGTTTCTTGAGTGTGGTTGTGTTTCAATCAAAACACACTGAACAATTTAAAGGGATGCAATGTATTGTTCTATTTAGAACAATCTAGTTTTCTCTTAAATATTTGATAAGAACAAGAAGCTTATGCTCATACATGCCATATGTGGTAGAGAGGAGTCTAGGTGTCTATGGTTTTAAAAATGTTATGCATGCTAGCAGTGATTCCTAGTTTCATAGACAAGCAAATTATTTAACTTAGCTAATTTGCAAAGTTATTGTTCTAAGCTGGACTTTCTGAGACATGAAGCATATTACTCATATCTTAAACTAGAATAAACAGGTATGCATGAAGATTCAAATACACAACATAAAATCAATTGCAGGACATTCTTACATATGTGGCAAGGCTGCCTATTGGGTTGAAGAGGACTCAGAACTGGTGTAAAAATATAGTTGCATAATTTAAAAAAAAAAAACCTATCTGTACATCCTTCTGCATCTTGCTCAAGAATGAATTTAAGAGAACCTATACAACTTATACAAATGCAAACAATACACAGATACATACAATATAAGATCCAGAAGAAAACATACCAGGAAAACTTCATGACACCAGATTTGGCAATTATTTTTGGATACAACACCAAAAGCAAAGATAAAAATAGATAAATTGGACTATATCAAAATAAAAATTTCTGTGTGTCAAAGGATACAATCAATAGAGTGAAAATGGAAACCTACAGAATGGGAGAAAATATTTGCAAATCATATGTCATATAAGTGGTTAATATCCAGAATATTTATAGAACTTCTATAACTCAACAACAGCAAAAACAAGCTGATTAAAAAATGGGCAAAGAATCTGCATAGACAGCTTTCCAGAGAAGATACACAAATGACCAACAATCACATGAAATGATGATGAATGTCATTAATCATCAGAGAATTACAAATCAAGACCACAGTGAGGTATCATCTCACACCCATCAGGATGACTACTATCAAAAAAAAAAAAAAGAGAGAAAATAGCAAGTCTTGGTGAGAACTCTGTGCACTCTTGGTGGGAATGTCAAATGGTGTAGTTATTATGGAAAGCAGCCTGGCAGTTCCTCAAAAAATTATGAATAGAATTGCTCTATGACCCAGCAATTTCACCTCTGGGTTTCTATCCANCTAAAACTATCAAAACCCCTAGAAGAAAACATAAGAGAAAATCTTTGTGACCTTGGAGTAGGAAATGATTTTCTAGATGAGACACAAATAGCACAAATCATAAAATAAAATATTGATAAATTAGACTTTATAAAATTAAAAACTTTGCTCTACGAAAGACATTAAGAGAAACTTCAAAGTGTAAATTGGATAAAGAACTTTTATGCAGAATATATAAGGAACTCTTATACTATTATAACTCAATAATAAGCAAATGATCCAATGAAAAAAAGTCTAAAGACTTGAGTAGCTACTTAAAAAAAAGATGCATGAATTTTATACAAATTTTCAATAAGCATATGAAAAGATGCCTCAAATCATTAATCAGTGAAATGCAAAGTGAAGACACAATGACATACTACTATATACCCATTAGAATAATTACAGTTAAAAATCCTGACAATATCAAGTACTGGTAAGGATGCACAGCAACTGGAACTTTTGCATATTACTGTAGGAAATGTAAAAGGGAAAATCATTTGGCAGTTTCATGTAAAGTTAAATACACCTATTATATGTACTAGACATTCCATTTCTATGTATTTGCCAAAGAGAAATTAAATCATATCTACCCACACCAAGATTTGTACACCAAGACTTGAATGTTTATAGAGAGCAACTTTATTTACAATAGTCCCACAATAGGTAAACAATCAAAATCTCCATCAGTAGGTGAATGGATAAACAAAATGTGGTACATTCATACGATAGAATACTACTCAGCGATAAAAAGGAACAAACTACTGATAAATGCAACAACATCGATGAATCTCAAAATAATTATGCTGAGTGGAAGAGGCCAGTTACAAGAGTATATACGGTATAATCCCATTTATAAAATGCCAGTTAATCTACAGTGACATAAAGTTAATTAGCAGTTGCTGGGGCTAAAGGTGAAAAAAGGGATGGATGGACTCCATAGGGGTCCAGAAAATTGGGGAAAGTATAGAAGTGTTCTGTTTCTTGAGTGTGGTTGTGTTTCAATCAAAACACACTGAACAATTTAAAGGGATGCAATGTATTGTTCTATTTAGAACAATCTAGTTTTCTCTTAAATATTTGATAAGAACAAGAAGCTTATGCTCATACATGCCATATGTGGTAGAGAGGAGTCTAGGTGTCTATGGTTTTAAAAATGTTATGCATGCTAGCAGTGATTCCTAGTTTTATAGACAAGCAAATTATTTAACTTAGCTAATTTGCAAAGTTATTGTTCTAAGCTGGACTTTCTGAGACATGAGCATATTACTCATATCTTAAACTAGAATAAACAGGTATGCATGAAGATTCAAATACACAACATAAAATCAATTGCAGGACATTCTTACATATGTGGCAAGGCTGCCTATTGGGTTGAAGAGGACTCAGAACTGGTGTAAAAAAATAGTTGCATAATTAAAAAAAAACCTATCTGTACATCCTTCTGCATCTTGCTCAAGAATGAATTTAAGAGAACCTATACAACTTATGCAAATGCAAACAATACACAGATACATACAATATAAGATCTAGAAGAAAACATACCAGGAAAACTTCATGACACCACATTTGGCAATTATTTTTGGATACAACACCAAAAGCAAAGGTAAAAATAGATAAATTGGACTATATCAAAATAAAAATTTCTGTGTGTCAAAGGATACAATCAACAGAGTGAAAATGGAAACCTACAGAATGGGAGAAAATATTTGCAAATCATATGTCATATAAGTGGTTAATATCCAGAATATTTATAGAACTTCTATAACTCAACAACAGCAAAATCAAGCTGATTAAAAAATGGGCAAAGAATATGCATAGACAGCTTTCCAGAGAAGATACACAAATGACCAACAATCACATGAAATGATGACGAATGTCATTAATCATCAGAGAATTGCAAATCAAGACCACAGTGAGGTATCATCTCACACCCATCAGGATGACTACTATCAAAAAAAAAAAAAGAGAGAGAGAGAAAATAGCAAGTCTTGGTGAGAACGTAGAGAAACCGGAACTCTGTGCACTCTTGGTGGGAATGTCAAATGGTGTAGTTATTATGGAAAGCAGTTTGGCAGTTCCCCAAAAAATTATGAATAGAATTGCTCTATGACCCAGCAATTTCACCTCTGGGTTTCTATCCAAAAGAATTGAAAGCAGGATCTCTGACAGATATTTGTACACTCACATTCATCGCAGCATTATTCACGATAGCTAAAAGGTGAAAGCAACCCACTGTCCACCTATGGATGAATGAAAACAAAGTGTGGTATAAAAGGAAATATTGCTCAGCCTTAAAAAGAAAGGAAATCCTGTGACATGCTACAGTGTGGATAAACCTTCAGGACATTATTCTAAATATAATAAGCCAGTCACAAAAAGACAAATACTGTAGGAATCCGCTTATATGAGTTACCTAGAGCAGTCAAATTTGTAGAGAAAGAGTGGAATGGTGGATGCCAGGGACTGGAGGGAAAGGGCCAATGGAGAGCTTTTGTTTCATGGGCATAGAGCTTCAGCTTTGAAAGCTGTAAAGAGATCTGGAGATCGGCTACACAGCAATGTGAATATACTTAACAATACTTAGCTGTATGCTTAAAAATGGTTAGGATGGTGAATTACATGTTATGCTTATTTGCCACAATTGAAATAATAAATATAAGAAGAAACTGGGACAAAGAGAAGGTGAGAGTAAAAAAGATGAGATATGTATCTTTGAATACACTAGCCAGAGCAGCAAACCCAAATTTGGCTCTAAGATTTTTAGTCTATGATAAGAATTACATGAGTTGCACTGTCATCACATACTGGTACTTGGACCAAAGACAACTTTCATCTCTGGGTGATCATTTAAGAGAAACAGTGATGAGCATTTATGCCCAGCACGATTTTGATAATGCAGCAACAGGTTTCAAACACACATCTATTATTATTTTCTGATGGCCTAATGTCAAAGTCAAATTTAGTGTAACAGAAAAAATTTTGCTTTGATGTTACACCTTCAGAAAATAATTACGGACATGTGTTTGAAATACATTGCTATGTACAATATAAAATATGCTTAGCTTTCTTCCTCACTCCCTCCTCTTAAAAATTCTTCACTGCTTGTCTACCAGGTCTTTGTCATGCTGGTTAGGGAGGCGAATAGTGTGACACTTAGGGGAGAAAGAGGTGGAACAGACTTCTCTATAAAGAAAAAGTGTGAAAGGAAACAAATCAGATTTGATGAGGAAGAGGGACACGAACAGCGTGATAGGGAATTGAGAGCAGGTCTGAGGTTCTGTGGATGAGACAAAGATGAGCAGCTGTTGTATGAGCGAGGACTGGAAGGGTGGAGGTAAGGAATGGGTACCTTTAGGAGTCTTTTATTGTGTGTTCTTTGACCTGGTTCCAACCTCATCTTTAGCTATGCCCCAATCCACAGATCACCCCAAGAAAACCTTCAAGAAAGAGTTTACCAGTGCTTGCAGAACTGGAATTGCGTTTCTTTTGAATAAGATTTTGGGTTGAGATGGGACTTATATTGGGAGCAGGAAAGCCTGGATTTATTTAGGTTATATGAGTGAAAATCAGCTCTACAGAAGAGCAAAATACAGGATCTAAAGTATTCTTTGTTAACTGGCCTAATACAGGAATTAACTTTAGAGTACTGCAGAAAAAACTGGAAAATCAGATAACACTTTATAAATACTGTGTCTTCCAACAGATTTGTTGAAAAGGAGTTATGCTTCCATGAAGCCGTTATATTTTTCATTAAGTATGGAGTTAGGTGAGATCAGGCAAAAGTAGGCATATTCTTTTTTTTTTATTGTTGTAAAAAATAAATATAGTAAGATTTGCCATGTTAATCATTTTTCAACACACAGTTCTGTGGAATTACATTCACAATGCTGTGTGACCATCACCTCTATTTTCAAAACGTTTTTGTCATCCTAAACATAAACTTTGTGTCCATTGAGCAATAATTTCCTGTTATTCCTTCCCCCCAGTTTCTAGTAACCTCTAATCTACTTCTGTCTCAGATTTTTTTTTCTTAATTTATTTTTTCTTAATTGAGTCATAATAATTTCATATATTTATGGAGTACAATGTGCTAGCTGGGTACATTTATAAGTGTGCAACGATTATATCAGGGTAATTAGCATATCCATTATTTCATACATTTGTTATGTGTTTGTGTTGGGAACAGTGAAAATCCTATTAGCTACTTGAAGTCTTATAGTAATTTGTTTTTGACTGTAGTCTCCCTACAGTGCTAATAGATCTTATTCTTTCTATCTAGCTACAGTTTTTTATCCATTGACCATCCTCTCCCTATTCTCCTTCCCCTCTCCCCTTACCAGCCTCTAGTAATCACTATTCTATGGTCTACTTCTATGAAATCACCTTTTTTAGCTTCCACATATGAGTGAAAACATGTGGTATTTCTCTCTCTGTGTCTGGCTTATTTCACTTAACATAGTTTTCTCTAAGCTCATACATTTTCCTGCAAATGGCAGGATTTTATTCTTTTTTATGGCTGATTAGTATTCTATTGTGTATATATACCACATTTTCTTAATCCAAACATCCATTGATGGACATATAGGTTGTTTCCAAATCTTGGCTATTGTAAACAGAGCCACAATACACGTGAGAGTGCAGGTATGCCTTCAACATGTTGATATCCTTTCCTTTGAGTAAATACCTAGTAGAGGGATTGCTGGATCATATGGTAGTTCTATTTGTAGTTTTTCCTCCATACTGTTTTCCATAAGGGCTGTACTAGTTTACATTCCCACAAACAATGTGAAAGAGTTCGCTTTTCTCCTCATTCTCACCAGCATTTGTTTTTCTCTGTCTTTTTGATAATAGCCATTCTAACTGGGGTGAGATGGTATCTCATTGGGAGTTTGATTTGCATTTCTCTGATGATTAGTGATATCGAGTATTTTTTCATATACTTGTTGGCTATTTATACACTTTCTTTTGAGAAATGTCTGTTCAGCTCATTTGCCTCTTTTTAAAATTAGATTTTTTTTTTCTCACTATTGAGTTGTTTGAGTTCCTTGAAAGTACTGGGCATTAATTCCCTGTCACTTGCATAGTTTATAAATATTTTCTCCCATTCTGCAGATTGTCTCTTCACTCTGTTGACTGTTTCTTTTGCTGTGCAGAAGTTTTCTAG
>NW_007728526.1:46089-49946 GCF_000696425.1 Galeopterus variegatus | reverse complement strand
GTGCAGGTATGCCTTCAACATGTTGATATCCTTTCCTTTGAGTAAATACCTAGTAGAGGGACTGCTGGATCATATGGTAGTTCTATTTGTAGTTTTTCCTCCATACTGTTTTCCATAAGGGCTGTACTAGTGTACATTCCCACAAACAATGTGAAAGAGTTCCCTTTTCTCCTCATTCTCACCAGCATTTGTTTTTCTCTGTCTTTTTGATAATAGCCATTCTAACTGGGGTGAGATGGTATCTCATTGGGAGTTTGATTTGCATTTCTCTGATGATTAGTGATATCGAGTATTTTTTCATATACTTGTTGTCTATTTATACACTTTCTTTTGAGAAATGTCATATACTTGTTGGCTATTTGTACACTTTCTTTTGAGAAATGTCTGTTCAGCTCATTTGCCTCTTTTTAAAATTAGATTTTTTTTTCTCACTATTGAGTTGTTTGAGTTCCTTGAAAGTATTGGGTATTAATTCCCTGTCACTTGCATAGTTTATAAATATTTTCTCCTATTCTGCAGATTGTCTCTTCACTCTGTTGACTGTTTCTTTTGCTGTGCAGAAGTTTTCTAGTTTGATATAATCCCATTTATTTATTTTTGCCTTTATTGCTTGCGTTTTAGAGGTTTTATTCATAGAATCTTTTCTCATTCTTATGTCCTGAAGCATTTCCCCTGTGTTTTCTTCTAGTAGTTTTATAGTTTTGGGTCTAACATTTAAGTCTTTAGTGTATTTTGAGGTGATTTTGATATATGGTGAGATATAAGGGTCATTTCATTCTTCTGTATATTCATTTCCAATTTTTCCAGCAGCATTTATTGAAGAGACTGTCCTTTCTTGAATGTATGTTCTTGGCTCCTTTACTGAAAATCAGTTAGCTGTAGGTAAATGGATTTATTTCTGGATTCTCTATTCTACTCCATTGGTTTATGTGTCTGTTTTTCTGCCAGTACCATGCTATTTTGATTACTATAGCTTTGTAGTATAGTTTGCAGTCAGGGAGTGTGATGTGTCCCACTTTGTTCTTTTTGCTCAGGATTTCTTTGGCTATTCCAGGAATTTTGTTGCTCCATGTACATTTTTGGAGTGTTTTTTCTATTTCTGTGAAGTATGTCACTGATAGTTTGATAGGGATTTTATTGAATCCCTTTGAATAGTATGGCCATTTTGACAATATTAAACATAGGCATATTCTCATGCATATTTAGGATCCCATCAAGAAAATCTGCCTGAATAAAAAGCCAGCAAATAGAATGAATTTGGACAAAGATATATACATAGACAGAGCCAAGATCTATCAGAAAAAAAACTTTTGTGGTCCACCCAAGTGTACAAATAAAAGGATAAGTAAAATCACACATTTCAACTGTATGGATCATAGCTATAGATAATTTTAGTCTGGTAAAATTTTAAACATATCCAATTATATTTTTACCATGTTCTTACAAAAAAATTGAGCAAACAACATATAGTATATTTAACAGCCTGAGATGTCACCTTTTCTATTACATATACCAAGTTAAACAGATTGCCAACTTCATGCTTAAGTGACAGCATAAGTTGAATTCTTGAACAAGTTTATTGACACTTTAAGTCATAGCAGAATCACATTTAATTTTAGAATAGTTAATTTGTACATATTTAGGTTAATAATTTAATAATCAGGCAAATTGTCTGTTAAGGCCACCTCTTGTTCTTTGAAATCATATTACCTATATCAAAGATGATACTGCTTATTTTTTCAGTTCAAATGCCAAAGGGGTGCAAATGGCAATAAGACAAAAGAAAGTGAAAAAAGACTTCACAATATGAATCTCAATTTTCATACTTCTTTCATTTATAATTTGTGTTTTATGGTTTTAATACAAGATTTCCTTATTATGTCAATATGCAAATGAAGTCTCTGTTGTCCCTAAAGTCATTTTTAGCAATTGGGAAGTACATTTATTTAATGTTATAATATGTCATTCTTGCATTTCCTACATGCTAACTTCAAAATAGTGCCTGCTATAAGAAGCTAAAGAATATTTAATACCTAAGTTTACTTCGTAAAACCTGTCACTTTTCAAGAAAAAAAATGATAGTTTAATATTGATTGAAAGAGCATAAGGAAATCAAATAAGAGCAGCTGGGGAGAGGAAAGAGAAGAACTAAAATTATTATAATTTCTATAATTTAGTTATAATAGCATAAGAAAATTATAGATGTTTACAGAATAAAAAGGATGTTTCTAGAGGAAATGAACCCTGTGATATTCGTAAGTCTGGGCTTTCCTGAAGGTCTTGGGATATATTCCTTCTGCAAATCAAGGGTCTACTCTATGTGGTCACCACACATTAGACCAGGATTAGGAAACTACAAAGAAAATATCAATTCCTGAAGTGATGCTGGAGTTAATAAGTATCTTTATATTTACTTCAATGTAAAGCTAAGATGTATAGCTAGGAACGGGGTGTTCTCTTGCATCCTAAGAAGAGTAGAACTTTTGCTGAGAAACATAAATCCTATGAATGTATTTAGGAGCCCCAAAGAATTCCAAAAGGCAAATCTGTAGTCCCATCTTTCTTTCTTTGATTTCCATTTATCTTCTTTTTTCTTATTGTTCAGTTTGTCTTCTCCAGACTGATGCTAGAGATGAGTGGGACCAAGAACAAAGTTGGTTTATCTATGTTGAAATTAAATATTATCCAAAATTGCCTGATATCTTTGGCTTGATAGTCACTGTATATTACTTCTTAGAACCTGCTGAGTTGAAAGTGAACATACAACTTATGTCTGTGTCCACCAGGGGGGACATTGTATTTCTATTTTTGTGGACATCTCCCTACCCTACAACTCTACTCCCACAATGCTAACAAAGCCTTATTTTTCAGTGGCTGTATTGTCCAGGACGAATTCCTGATTTGTTAGATCAGATCACAAAGAGTTAATCCATAATTTGACTTTATATTTTAATCAATTACTCAACAAATTTAACTGAGCTTAGGTACAGGTGCTCATAGATAAGTCTGTAACAGTACTAGTGATTTTATTCACTTTTGCCCATTTCTGAAGGATAATTTTGAGAGCTGGCTTTAGGTTTCTTTCGTCCTCTGGGGTAAAAAAAGACTCACTCATTCATTTTTTTTTTAAAAAAGACAATAAAATGTTGTTTCTTTTTTACTCATTTAATTGTTTGAATATTGCCCTGCCCCCATTTTAATAGTCAGTGTTGAAATTTCCTGTAGAGTACTAGATCAGTGGAATTTATTTTCCCATTAAAATATATGGTTGCCACTCTTTGCTTAAAAATATGTGCTTAAAAATCACTTCAGTTCTGGGTGAATCATTTCCATTTGGTTCATAAATAATTGCCTTGCATTCTGGTTGACTTGATTACATGTTTTTCTTTTGATTAAGGAGACAAGTTTGCTAGATCTCTTTGTAAAGTTCCTTTCATAGTGACTGTTGAAATTAGATTGTTTTGTATGCTCTAAAGAAAATGGATAAGTGATTAGTGGAAGCTTAAAAGTATCCTTTTTATCCATCTGGTTTACTTCTCCAGAACTCCACACTTGCTAAATTTATTTTGGAGAGCTAGGGTATTATGTTTCTGTGAGTCTGTCAAAATAATTTTTTTAAAAGACATTTGCATCTCTGGAGTACAGCAGTAAGAATTGTTTGACAATGATGAATAGAATTATCTACCATACTTTTTAGGCAATAAATTGAAAGGACTTAGGTTAAGAATATGAAAAAAAATTCTTCAATGTGGTTGAAGAACTAGTTGAAGTACTGTATTATCCTCACATTTTAATATTTTTTAAAGATGGTTTATTGCTAAAAATGGGGGGCATCAAGTTATGAGAAATACATTTTA
>NW_007728526.1:31995-45822 GCF_000696425.1 Galeopterus variegatus | reverse complement strand
ATCCATCTGGTTTACTTCTCCAGAACTCCACACTTGCTAAATTTATTTTGGAGAGCTAGGGCATTATGTTTCTGTGAGTCTGTCAAAATAATTTTTTTAAAAGACATTTGCATCTCTGGAGTACAGCAGTAAGAATTGTTTGACAGTGATGAATAGAATTATCTACCATACTTTTTAGGCAATAAATTGAAAGGACTTAGGTTAAGAATATGAAAAAAAAATTCTTCAATGTGGTTGAAGAACTAGTTGAAGTACTGTATTATCCTCACATTTTAATATTTTTTTAAAGATGGTTTATTGCTAAAAATGGGGGGCATCAAGTTATGAGAAATACATTTTATGAGTAAATCAGTCCCAAATATAAACTTTGAAACAGTCAATTAAAGGTTTTAGTTTCTCTTCTCATAACTCCCCAGGGAATGTTGAATCATTAGCAATAATTTCAATGGTTTACATTTCTTTAAACATTCTTTTCTTTTTTGTGGGGGAAAGTGTAAGCAATGTTTTTGATTTTTTGAAATAGGCCGTTTGTTTACTTTTGTTACTGTTTTGTTACAACAGAAAATGGTCAGAGGGAGAACACGTGGAAGAAAATTATATATTATTTTCAATACATAGGTGAACTAATGAAGAGGAGAAGAATGTAAGAGTAAAAATGACAATGTTATTGTGCAATGTTTTTTTCCTATGCTTTCTTAAAATTCAAGTGTTCTTATCTTATGAGAATATTCAATAGTGCTCTTATAAATAATATTACCCACATTTCTTCTAATTTTCTTTTAAATTAGAAAATTTATAACATTTAGGTAAAGCTAATATTTCCATATGCTCTCTTGTACCATGTTTTCTTAAGCATGTGTTAGTCATTTTAGTTGATATTGTTTTCTTTAGAAATGTCCTTCAAATTTATGTTTTCTGAGCAAGATGGTGGAATAGGAGTTTACCCCACTCATATCACCCCACAGCAGCGATAATTTCCCAGCCATCAATGGGCAAAACTGCCTTTGTGGGAGTCTTGGTTTTCAGATCAGTTTATAAAACTCTGGTGGAGTCCAGGACAGAGGGGAGGTGGAATAGGAGTTTACCCCACTCATATCACCCCACAGCAGCGATAATTTCCCAGCCATCAACGGGCAAAACTGCCTTTGTGGGAGTCTTGGTTTTCAGATCAGTTTATAAAACTCTGGTGGAGTCCAGGACAGAGGGGAGTTTTTTTTGAGAGGGCAGACCTGAGCACAGATGCAGACACATTGACCATGGTCTTGGCTTCAGACTCAAATATGACTCCATCCCCCTGAGAGCTCAACTCTAGCTCTATTTGGCCTTGGTCCTCCTACCAAAACCATCTGCCATGGGGCCTCTAAGGAATTGTGCCTCAGGAGACAGGCCCACTATACTCAGACCTGACTTGACTGTGGATGCTGAAATAATCCTCTAACTTGGCTCCATTCCTCTCATCTGTGGTCTGAAATCAGTTCTGTTTGTGTAAAGACTCAGAAGGAGGTACCATAGCATATGCTAAAAGAGACCTAAATCTTGACCCAGTCCCTCTCATCTGCTGTAGTCAGAGAGCAATTATGCCCACCCAGGGATCCAGAGGGAGGCATGCACATCCCCACGGGCAGGCCAATGAGCCTAGGTTGTACAGCATATCATAAGATGGTCCTGAAAAAGCAGTTCAGAAATGAAGATCTATGAATTGCCTGAAAGGAAATTCAAAATAATCATTTTAAAGAAGCTCAATGAAAAACAAGAAAACACAGATAGTCAAATTAAAAAAAAATATATAAGGAAAACAATGCATGAACAAAATTAGAAATTTAATAAAGAAATACAGCTATAAATAGAACCAAACAGAAATCCTGAAGCTAAAGAATACAATGGCAGAACTGAAAAATTCAATAGAGAGGTTCAAGCATCAGACTCAGTCACACAGAAGAAAGAATTAGCCAACTCAAAGACAGGTCATATGAAATTAGCTAAATAGAGGAATGAAAAGAATACAAGAGTGAAGAAAACATAAGGGATCTTTAAGATACCATCAAGCATACAAATAAACAAGTTGTAGAATTCCTGGAAAGAGAAGAGAACTAGAAAGAGGTAAAAATATTATTTAGAGAAATACTGCATAAAAACTTCTTAAATCTTGGAAGGGATATGGACATTGAGATTTATTAGCCCAGAGGACTCCAAGCAAGATTGACAAAAATAACAAAACTCTGAGGCACATATAATCAAACTGACAAAAATTTTCTAAGAGGGAATCTTGAAAGCAGCTAGATGAGACTTGTCACATCCAAGGGAACCTCCATTAGGCTATGAGAAAACTTCTCAACAGAAACTTTGTAAGCCAGGAGGAGGTGGGATAATATATTCAAAGGACAAAAAGTAAA
The DNA here is from genome assembly GCF_000696425.1 of Galeopterus variegatus. Lineage (NCBI taxonomy): Eukaryota > Metazoa > Chordata > Mammalia > Dermoptera > Cynocephalidae > Galeopterus > Galeopterus variegatus. The sequence continues at coordinate 43,429 of NW_007728526.1, read as the reverse complement.
AAATAGCAAACCAAGAATACTATACCCAGCAAAACTGGCCTTCAGAAATAAAGGAGAAAGATTTTACCAGACAAGCAAAATCTGAGGGAGTTCATTACCACTAAATCTGCCTTGCAATAAATGTTACAAGGACTTCTACAAGTTAAAACAAAAAGGACACTAATTAATAACACAAAAACTGATAAAAGTAAAAAAATCACTGGTAAGGATTAATATACAGCTGAACTCACAATACACTAAAATTGTAGAGGTTTTTAAAAAATTTTACTTCTATCTGTAGTATAAAATTTTAAAGGCAAAACTTAAAAAAAATAACTATAGCTACAAATAATTTGTAAAGGAATACACAATTTAAAAAGATATAAATTGTGATATTAAAAACATAAGATGTGTGTGATGGGAAATAAAAATAAGGTTTTGTATGTGCTTGAAGTTATCACCTTAAAATAACTTATTACAACTATAGGATATTTCATAGTTAACCATAACTGTGAAATAAAAACAAAGAGTAGATATGCAAAAGAGAAAGAAATCAAAGCATACCACTACAGAAAATCATGAAATTGCTAAGAAAGTAAGAAAGAGAGGAAGAAAGAAACAAAGGATCTATGGAACAAAAAGGATCAGAAAAAAAAATATTATAATGGTGGTAGTCTTTATTTATCAATAATTTTCTTGAATATTAATGCATTAAATTCTTCAATCAAAAGACATGGAGTGCCTGGATGGAAAAAAAAAATAAAGATACAAGTACCAACTATATGCTACCTGCAGGAGACTTACTTGAGCTTTAAGGACACATATAGACTGAAAGTAAAGAGATGGGAAAAGATATTCCATGCAAATGGAACCCAAAAGACAGCAGTGATAGCTATGCTTATATCAGACAAAATAGGCTTGGGGGTCAAAAAAATGTGAAAAGAAACAAAGAAAGTCTTTATATAATGATAAAGGAGTCAATTCATCAAGTGGATATGACAATGATAAATAAATATGCAAATAACTTTGGAACATCTAAATATATAAAGCAAATATGTATAGATCTGAAGGGAGAGATAGACAGCAATACAGTAATAGTAGGGGCTTCAATACCCCACTTTCAACAGTGGATAGATCACCCAGACATATAATCAATAAGGAAACGTTGAACTTGAATTACACTTTAGATCACCTGTACCTAACAGACATACACAAAACATCATATCCAACAGCAGCGGAATACATATTCTTTTCAAGCACATACAAAATGTTCTCCAGGATAGATCATATGTTAGGCCACAAAACAAGTCTTAAATTTAAGAAGGTTGAAATTCTATCAAGTATTTTTCTGACCACAATGGTAAGAAACTAGAAATTGATCATAGGAGGAACTCTGAAAAAAAATTATAAATATGTGAAAATTAAACATGCTCCTGAACAACCAATATGTCAAAGAAGAAATTTGTCGGAAAATCAAAAAAATCTTGAAACAACAACAACAAAAAAATGAAAACACAATACATCATAAGTTATGTGTTACAGCAAAAGCATTTCTAAGACTGAAGCTAATAGCAATAAATGCCAAATTTAAAAAAAAAGAAAAAGAAAGATCTCAAATAACCTAATGTTATACCTGAAAGGTTAGAAAATGAAGAACAAACTAATCTTGTAGTTAATAGAAGGAAGAAAATAACAAAGATCAGTGTAGAAATAAATAAAATAAATACTGGAAAATCAATAGAAAAAAATCAACAAAACTATGAGTTGGATTTTGAAAAGATAAAATTGACAAGCCTTTAGCTAGGCTAATTTAAAAAAAGAGAGAAGACTTAAACTTACATTATCTACAAAAACTGAAGCAAATTCAGGAAGTTGTTTGATAAGTTTTGACCTATGAGAAAGAATATTACCTAAAAAAGCTTTTTCATTAACATGAAATGAAACTTGGGATTTTCTACTTTATATTGGGAACCCATATATTTAAAATTTATTGTTTATTTAATAAAAATGTTTTCCAACTGACTTTAAAAAAATTGTTTTTTTCTGGTCAAAATATAAGAAATTGAAACTAAATAAAGATTAACCTTCATATAGATCCTAGTTTCTAGATATTAGGCTTGATTACTAGACAGTGAGACCAGTTTTAGACACCGAGTATATTACCCACTGAACAGAATACTGCCTAAGAATTAGGAGTACTGTGTTTAATTTAGTTATATTATGAACTTGGGTGGGTCAGAAATTTTAAGATATATCCATTGTTTCTAAACCGTTTGAAGAAGTTTGTGCATAAAACTAGGCAGGTTAGGCATTTTTGCATCTCTTCTAGTTAATTGTGAAGATTCTATTCACTCTGTCATTCTATATTTATAGCAGGGGTTAGTGAACTATGACCCATGAGCTAAATCCATCCTGATGCCTATTTTTGTAAATAAAATTTTATTGGAACATAGTCATGCTCACCACAATGGCACAGTTAAGTAGTCATGACACATTGTGCGGCCTGCAAAGTTGGAAATATTTACTATTTGGCCCATTACAGAAAAAGTTCCTGAGCCTTCTATAGTTAAGTTTAAAAAAAAAAAAAAGCTGGAGAGAAAAGAAAATATGCACTACTGCAGGGAAAGTAAAAAGAATGAAGGAACCAAGCATCATCATGGAGAAGGAGAAGAAATATAAAATAACCATCAGAGTATATATTAAGCTCCAACTCTATTTTAAATAGCAATTCCAAGAAAAATTAATGTGAGAAGAAAAGAATACAGGAATTTCGATGTTTGAACAAAGTAAAGGTAAATATGCAAATGCACTATTATAACAGTTGTAAAAATCTTTTTGTTCTTCCTTGTTATGCCTCTGAAGTATTGTTATAGTCATCATCTTTGGGAAAAACACATGAAGATACAAGGAGTTTATTGCAGTATGTTTTTGCAATGTGACTATATTTTTAGCTTTTCTCAAATCATCATGGTTGTAGAAGGCAAACAGTACTATTTAAGTTGAATGAATAGCACAAGGTCCAAGCCTCATGTGATTCATTTTTCTAAAATATGCTCAACTTTACTCCATTTCTTGTAAATTATGTACCTGGTTCAGCACATTGTTGAGAATGAGTTTTTCTATGAGCACAATATGCTCTATTAGACTGGATATTCCATTAAAATAAGTGGAATATCTGCACTGAAATAGGCTACTGGAGCCCTCACATTGACTTACATTATACAAAAAAAAAACCCTTTTCCTGCAGTACTTTTGGAATTTAACCACTTCAAGCTTAATTTTCTTTAAACCCACAGGAATGCCTAATGCTACAATGGAAGAGAAATTCATAGGCAGAGAGTTGTAAATCAAAACACATTGCACAAAGGAAATAGCTATTGGGAGAAATAATTAGTGATGACCCACGTTTTCTGTTTCTGAATCTATCCCTCAGAGACATTAATCTGGTGAAGTTTTAAATACATTTTTTAGGATGTAAAAAGCATGTGCAATATAGAGTCTAAGACTTGCTGGTCTCCAGTAGCTGAAGATTGTAGAGTCCATCCACAGAGGGACCACAGAAGCAATTCATTGCTTCTTAGTCTGACAGTTTTAATGCATGACGAAAAAACAACAAGCAAACAAATAAACAAAACACAGACACACATAAAACACACAGAATTTTTCTACAAGCACAGCTAACTAGAATCCCCTTTACAATACCGTGGAGTCCCTCCTTTTCTATACCTGGTTCTGTCCTTGTGTCATTGACACAATTGCTTAGGCTACAATCTAGTTCCCACCTCAGAGAAAACAGAAAGGGCACCAATGTGAGGAGAAGGGCAAAATGAACAGCTGAATAAGCACAACCCATTTCTGATACTACAGAAGAGACAAAGAATGCACTCATTCATTTTTATGAGAAGGTCTGAACAGGTACAGAGCATCAGGAGGCCTTTCATAAAGAGGGAAAATAAGCAGACTTTGGTAGATCTTTAGGTTATAAAGTCTGATTAGTGACAAGGCATTAAAGTTAGCATGTCAGAGCAGAAAGAGTGAATCTACACAGAAGATCTTATAAAAGGCCATGCAAATGATTTTTATAAACATATGTGGTGTCATTTCTTGAGATCACTGAGAAGTATGAAGGTGGAATCAGAAAAATGGTGTAGAAATCTTTATAACTAAACATTATCAAGCATTTAAATCTTTCAAAAGTACTTGTTAAACTAAAAATCTAGTAAAAAAAAAAAGGATAAAAAAAGGGAAATACAAAGACATTTTCTAAGTTTAATTTTAAATAAAAAATACTTATAGATTGGAAAAGATTAAAATATCTGGGAAATATGAGACTATGTGCCATGGACATTGAAGTCAGACATACCTGTGTTTGAATTTCTGCTCTGCAACTCACTCGTCCTGGGGCTCACAAGTCCACTGAAAGTTACTGAATTTCACTGAGTCTTTGTTTCTTTGTTTGTAAAATAGGGATAATACTACCTGCATTATATGTGGCTATGACACTTACGTTAAATCGGATGTCAAGTGTCTAGTTCTTCTATATTAGTTCCCTTCTTTCTTAAATTTGTTGATGGAAATTAAATTCCATAGAGAAATAATACAACACCAATTAAAATCTTAATCATTTATTTAATCTGAAAGCAGATATTAAATGAACAATTTCACAATGGATAATCCATTTTTTTATAGAATTTATCACTCTGAGATTACCTCATGTATTTATCAGTCTTTGGTTGAGCTGTCTTCCACCCTATAGTGTCCATGAGACTTATCTTTTTCCTGACTCTCATCCCGGAGCCTGGAACAACTGGACGTGTGTTAATAATATAAGTTGAAGCACACACTTACATTGTGTTTATTATATGCCAATTTAAATATTAAACTTAATATTTAAAGTATTAATTTGATCTCCATAACAACCACATGAGATGGATATTTTTATAGCCCTATTTTTGGAAAGGGAAACTGAAGCAGAGACAGGTAACATATTCCATCTAAAGTCACACAGAAAACAAACAGAGCTGGGATTTGAACGTAAGAAGTTTAGCGTCAAAGTCATTGTTCTAATTGTCATGCTATTTTCTCCAATACATATTTGTTGAATAAATGGATAAATGAATGAATAGCTTGTTTTGAGTGCTATCTGAGACCACATAGGAGGGGCTCCTTGTAGTTAATTGTTATTTTTTGGAGTTGTCATATCCTAGTCTGTGTACTTATGAAATGTCCTTTCACTACTCTCTATACATTTGTCAAATTTTCTAACAATATCTTTACACACATTATAACCAGAGGGTTTAACTCCTTCTAAACCAGTCCTGGTATTTTTTAGCCCCACCCTTGTTCCTACTTCCAAAGGTCATCAGTTTACCTTTCGGGTATTTCATGGCGTAAACTAAGTGGTTTCTATCTTTCCCACTGCAACCTTAGATGTCAATTTTCTTTACTCTGCTCCTTCAATTCCTGAAGCTCTACCTCCTTTTTTTTTTTTTTTTACTGTAATGTTCTTGCCTATTCTTTTCCTCAAAGTGGTTTTATGCATTTAATAAAACTCATTAGTTTTACTTTAGTGTCATTTTAAAGCAAAGTAGAGGTACATAGATGTGGTCTGCTCCACCATCTTTAACAGAATATCTAAGTCATCTGCAGATGGATAATGACTATTCATCCTTCAGACACTATCTAGAAAGCCTTCTCCGACTCCCCTGGACTTTTTTAGATGCCTCTCAAGATGCTCCTATAATCCTCTGCACTTACCAATACAGTGGTTTTCAAACCAAACTGATATTTACTGAACTGATGTTGTCTTCCCTAATTAAAACATTCCTATGGCTCTTATATTTTTTAGAATAACATTCAAACTCTTTACAATGTCTGGCAAAGATACACATGAGGTATATCTTTGTGACATCATCTACAGTTCTCCCATTGCTCACCATGTGCTAGTCACACTTGCTTCCTTTCTGTTCCTGCAATACACTGAGTTTCTTTCTGGCAAAGTGACTTCATGTTTATTCTTCTTTCTGACTGTGATGTCTCTCCCCACCAGCTCTCTGAAGAGCAGGTCCTTCTACTCATTAAGAAGTTTCATTTCATTGCTCTACCTAAAGTCCCCTTCTCCAGTCACAATGTGACATATAACCTTGCTTATTTTCTTTATAGCACTTACTCCAAATTTCATACATGAGGGCAGGAGCATTGCCTGTGTCTTCCGACATGTCTTTCCTTTCTTCTAAATACCCCAGAAGGGCCTAGAGATGTTTTACTCTTTAATTAAAGGGGGAGGAACTAGGTAACGATATTTGCATCCACATTTCCCAGTAGCTTTTTCTTATCCAACTTTTCATGTGTACTAGCAGCTTATCTAAAGTTCAAATGTGTTAATTCAGTAATCATTAAATATTTATTGAGGTCTGATTACGTTCCTGGCACCGTTCTTTATTGGGGATATAACAGTAAGTAAAATAAAGTCCCTTCCCTTATGGAGTTCATGTATTATTGGAGAAAGAAAGGCTGAAGACAGGACAATAAAAAAATAAAAACAAAAAAATGCCTGGTATAATCATCGGGTAGTAAAAGTACTATTATGGTAAATTAATCAGGACAATGGGATGAAAAGTCATTGGTGAGGGGGTTTGTTATTAAATGGAGTGTTTAGGGAAGGCCTCTCTGAAGAGGTGATTGAAGTGAGCGAGTGAACCATGTACCAGGAGAAAGCAGTCTAAGCAGAGAGAGCAGTAAATGCTATTGCAAATAAACGTGAACCAGCTGGGAGGGCGCTGTGGAGCAGAGCAAGCGAGAAGCAGAGTGAGAAGGAAAATGGTCAGAGAAATAGCCAGGGGACAGGTGAAATATATTTTGTAGGTTGAGGTAAGAACACTGGGTTTTTTTCCAGAGTTTGACGGGAACCCATTGGAGGGTTCTGAGCACAGTAGTGACATAATGAAATTTATATCTGAAAGTTATACTGTGTTGTGTAGAGAATAGAGTTTAGGGAGATGAAAGTGGAAGTGGGGGATGAGTTATTAGATTATTGCACTGGTAGCAAGAGATACAGCAGCTGTGTCTAGGAAGGCAGAGGAAGTAAAGAGAGGTTGGATTCAGGTACACACCGAAGGTGAAGCTTATTCACACAATGTACTGACAAATTGATTATGGGATAGCTTGAGTGCTGGATAGGATAAAACAGAAATAAAAGAAGGTAAGGTTTTGGCCCTGAGGAACTACATGAATGGTTTTAAAAATAAGGAGTACTCAGAATACATCAGGGTTTATTTTACTTTATCTATTTATTTATTTATTTGACAAGTGAGAATGGATTTTAGAGTTTGACCCAAGACCGAAAATACTAAGTATGAGATGTCTATTAAATATCCAAGTGAAGATGCTGAGCAAGTAGTTGAATAGAAGGATTGAAGGTATAAATTTTAGGATCATATTATATAAATGGTGTTTATAACCAGGGATTGGGTATACAGTAATCTAGAAGTTGAGAAGTGGCAGGTAAGAAAAAGTTGGTCGATTGTGTCTCATTTACGTTTTCAATTTTGTGTGTGTGCTCAATTTAGCAAGTACTGGGAGGGATGTATTAAACTTCTTATAATGTAGATTTCTCTATTTCCTCTTGAAATTCTGATAATTTTTACTCTGTATTTTTAAGGCTATCTTATTGATGCATACAAGTTTACAATCAATAGATCTTTCAAGTGAATTGCTCTCATTATATAGTGCTCCCTTTCATGTTTGAGAATTATTCTTGCTATAAAGTCAATTTTGTCTGGTGTTAACATATCAACTCTAACTTTCTCTTGCCATTTATTTGTCTGTTATTTATTTTTTTTTCCATCTATTTATTTTCAATCATCTGTGTCTTAGACTTTAGTTATGTCTCTTGTAAACACTATACGGGCAAATTTTGCTTTTTTGAGTCAATTTTACAATCTGTCATTAAACACTGAGTTTGTTTCATATATATTAACTGTGATTAGTCATATAGTGGATTTCTATTTATTTCTTTTTATCTTTTTATACTCTTTATATTGCCCATGCTTGTTTTTCTTTGCCTCTTTTCCCCCCTGCTTTCTACTACATTAATTAAAGTTATTTTGTTTACATCTCCCTCTGTCTCATCTGAATGAATTTGGAAAATACAAATTTTATTTTTATGACTTTAGGGCTACTCTCAAATTTTTAACATGCTTCCTCAGACCTTGCTAAATGTTAATCATCCAAATTGCTTAAGTTAATCATTATTATTGTTACTGTTTTACAGTAGATGGTTTTATTTTTAGCTATACCCACATGTTTTTTAATTTATTCATCTGAAATTTCTTTTTGTATTTCATGGCATTCTATACTTAACTTTCTTCTTGAATAAGTAAATTTTTTAGTTTTGTTAGTGAAGATCTGTAGTAAATTCCTTCAGAATTTATTTTATGATCTCTGGAAAAATAATTCAGCTGGGTATATAATTTTAGATTAACAATTTTTTTAGCCTTTACGTGATAGTATGTCATTATTCTTTGGATTTTATTATTTCTGTTGAAAATATGGTATTAGATTATTTGGAGGAACCTCTTTCTTCTGTTTTGCTCCTCATCATTGTCTTTGGTGTCTTGCATTCACTCCATTTCTTTAGTCTCGATTTTTACTCAGAAGGTACAGAACTTCCTAAATCTAAAGATTCATGTTTTTCATGATTTCTGTAAAATTCTCAGTCATTTTCTCTGACTGATGCTTCCGCATTTTTCCTCACCTACCATTATGTAATTGCACGTAGGTGTGTGATCTCTCATTTTGGTTCTTACCTTCAGCCCATTGAGGTACTCCTTTCGGTATTTATTCTTCATATTCCTAAACATACGATAATATGAATTTTTTATTATAATTTTTAATTGGATGTTATTTATTGACTTGTTACTATGGAAACTAAGGTATTTAGTTTTCTTTATAATTTCCCTCCTACTGCTTCTTCTGCCCATACATGTCTTCCTTCTATTTTCTAAATGTAATTGTATGATCATATTGGCCATGTAAATATTGAGTCATCTACTACACTTTTTTCTACTACCCATTTTTTTTCTTTATTTTCTATGAATCATCCAAAAATTATCCATAACCTTGCCAGAAGTTATACCTCCTCTCCACATTCAATCAGATTGGAAAATCTATTAATTTTATTTCTTTTTTTCTTAGTGATGGCTCTTCTAGAGCTTTTTGTTCTTCTGCTGTGATCTGAAATTTTGGCTCTCTTGGCCTAATTTAAAGCTGTTGTTGTTTCCTGGAAATTTTGTTGACTGTCATCCTGGAGATTCCTTTCATGTTTCTCCTATTTTAAAAGCCTTTTTTGCCGAATCCAGTGTTTTGTTTTTTTGTTTCTTTTTTCTAGATACGTTTCTTTGTTTTTAAAGAATGCAAATTTCAATAGGTATCAGAATGGCATGTAAATTTTCGAGTTTTAGTTTTTGGAATTTTTAAAATTTATTTTTTTTATTCCACCCTGGCATTTGATTGATAGTTTGACTAGATGTGGAACTCTAGATCAGGAATAATTTTATTTAAAAAATTTGAAGAAATTTCTCCCCTCCTTTTTTTTTTTCTTTTGATTCCAGTGTTATATTTTAGAAGTTAGAGGCCATCTGATTCTTGATCCTTTGAATAAAATCTTTTGTTTGTTTGTTGATGTAGGTATAGGACATAGTGTTTGTCTCCAATGTTTAAAACTTTTTAAAATCCACTTTGCTGGGTACATAGTTGGTCCACTCAACCTGGAAACTATGTATTTCAGTTTTGGTATGTTTTCTCAAGTTATTTCCTTGATAATTTCAACTCATGCATTTTCTTTGTTCTCTCACCCTGTAACTCTTATTATTATTTGGAGGTAGGAACTTCTGTGCTGATTCTTAAATTTTCTAATCTTCTCTATTTTCTTTGATTTTTTGTTGTATTTTCTGGAAGTTTTTCTCAACTTTTTTCTTCCAAACTTTTAAACTACTTTTTATTTTTGATCTCATATTTGTAATATCTAAGGAAACTCTTTTCTCTTTCTATTCACTGAGTCAACCCTTTCCAAGACTACCATATGTTTAAAATTTCCTCTTCTCTTTTTATTGTCTCTACTTTCTTTAAGTTCATCTGTTTTGGTATCTCTCTCTTTCTCTCTCTCTCTTAGAAGCTTTCCTCAAATATCCATTAGTTCCTGGACATTGGCTACTATTATGCATGAATCATTAAAAGCTGATTAGAAGATTTATGTGTGGGGGGGAGAGGGGGGTTAGTTAACAGCTGGCTTTCACTATAGAATGCTCAGACTGGACTGTTTTTTGGAGAAATCTCTTAAATCTCAATATCTGCAGCTGTATTCTTTATTTTGTAAGTTTCCTAAAATTTAAAAAAAAAATTTGACAGTGTTTTCCCATGGGGCATATAGCTAATGCCAGCATTCTGGGACAATTATGGGAGAGAGAGCGGTCAGGTACTCATGCCAGCTCAGCATGCAGACAGTTTGCACTGCAGTAACCTCACCCCGCAGAGAGATAGTGCTTGTTTGCCAGGGGTTATCACTGGCCAGAAAAAAAAAAAAAGTTTCTTAACTTGAGGATTCCTGATCATAAAGACAAAACAAATTACAAATTTGAGTCCCTAGGGTCCAAGATGGCAACGGGTCTGGAGTGGCCGTGCCAGGAGACAGCGCGATCCTGAGAAGTGTGTGCTGTGATACCAGAGTACTAATTGCATTTCCAAGAGCAACAAAAAACGAATAATTCTTTCAACAATGATCCTACAACGACAAACAAGCAACAACAGGTTCAAGGTTTTAGGGCCGACACAAAAGAAGACTCCTGAGAGTGCCCAAGCCCTGCAGCGGGTACGAGCGAGCGGCCCGAGACAACAAAGGCCAAGTAAGCCAGCAGAGATGGCACAGAAACGGAGTGGAACGCACCGGACCGGCCCAACTCTGCGAGCTCTGTGAGTCACCCCCAGCCCAGCCCCACTTGCGGGGAGAAGCCCGACTGCTCCCTGCCTGCCTGGCTCCCGCCTACCACACAGGGCCAGGCGCCCGCAACAGAGCTGCCTCCATTTTCTCGGGTGGGGGCGGAGACGGCCGGCTTAGAGCAGGCAGGCCAGCCATCTCTGCTTGGCGCGGCTCCTCACTGAGACGTGCCATTTGCTTACCTCGATGCGGGGCACCCCGGGGCCTGTGGACTGGCCTACAATCCCACTCGCCCTGCGGATCTCTGATGGGGCTGGTAGCATGGGGAGCCCCAGGCCAGCATCGGGAGGGCAGGGAAGAGGAGCCTGCCCAGATTGTGTCTCCACCACACCTTGGGCATTGGCCCCAGGTCAACTCCCTGTTTCCGGGAGGTAGATACCATCTCTGCGGCTCTCAGTTTGGAAGAACCCCTAACTGATTTCTGGTGGGGAGAGAGGAGCCCGGAGTGCTCTGGAGCTACAT
>NW_007728526.1:3134-31254 GCF_000696425.1 Galeopterus variegatus | reverse complement strand
TTGGAGGGAGCTAAAGGTGAATGAATCAATTCACACACATACATACAGACACACACACACATACACACACACACACTCTCTCACACACACACAAAAAGACAAACAAGAACAACAACATCAACAACAACAACAACAACAAAACCGGGGGGGGGGGAGGAAGATATAACAACCACAACTTTTTTTTTTTGAAGTTCTTACAACAAGAAAATGGAGGGGACACACCTGGGTGGGAGGGGGGAGAGGGAGGAGGGAGGGAGGTTTTGGTGATGGGACACAATAACTAACTACATTGTATATTGACAAAATAAAAAAAAAACAAAAACAAATTTGAGTCCCTAATGGAATGTGGTGTAAACCCATGATTGAATTTCTCAGATGATTTTTTTTTTCTTGTACACACAGAATTTAGGCCAAAATAAAGGACAAGTTTGTTTTTCTCTCTCTGTGTGGTGGTTGAATTCTTTTTTTCCCCAGTGGATGCTTTCACTAAGTCTATAGTATTTTTTGACAGTTATTTTATCGAAATATAATTGATTATACATATTTGTGGGGTACTGACTTGACAGCCAACTTATCTTTGACAAAGGCAACATTGGGGAAAAGACTATCTCTTCAATAAATGATGCTGGGAAAACTGGACATCCATATATAGAGCAATGAAATTAGATTCATATCTCCCGCTATATACCAAACACAACTCAAAATGGGTTAAATAACTAAATATAAGACCTGAAACTATAAAACTCCTAAAAGAAAACATAAGAGAAACACTTCAGGAAGTAGGACTGTGCAAAGACTTTATGGATAAGACCCCAGAATCCCAGGCAACAAAAGAAAAACTAAAAAGGATTATATCAAACTAAAAAGCTTCTGCATAACAAAAGAAACAGTTAACAGAGCCAAAATACAGCCTATAAAATGGGAGAAAATATTTGCAAGGTACTCACCCAAGGAATTAATATCCAGAATGTACAAAGTACACAAACAACTTACCAGTAATTAAACAAGTAACCCGACTAAAAAATGGGCAAAAGAGCTAAATAGGCATTTCTCAAAGGAAGATATACAAATGGGCAACGAACTTATGAGAAATTCTCAATGTCATTAAGCATCAGGGGAATGAAAATCAAAATCATAGTGAGATATTGTCTCACACCAGTTAGACGGGCTGTTATCAAAGAGACAGAGAATAACAAATGCTGGTGAGGATGAGGAAAAAGGGGAACCGTCCTACACGATTGGTGGGACTGTAAAGTAGAACACCCATTTTGGAACACAGTATGGAGGTTTCTCATACAACTACAGGTAGAACTGCCATATGATCCAAGAATCCCACTGCTGGGTATGTACCGAAAAGAATGGAAATCATCACATTGAAGGGTTACCTGCATTCCCATATTTATTGAAGCTCTATTTGTAGAGACGACAGTATTGTAATAATCTTTTCTTCTTTCTTTTTTAAACATAGAGGTGTTTAACTACACACCCCACCCAGGCCTACTCCCTTGTCTTCTGTTTCTGAGTGGCACTGACACCCATACGGTTAGATGATCTCAGTTGACCAGCCCCCCAGGGCAGCCACAATGTCAACTCTCAGGCCAATTTCTCTGGTTTCTGTTTCCCTCTTCCTTTCTCATTCCTGGAGATTTCTCTTTCCTATTGCTAGTGCAGCTAAGCACGGATATATTTTGTTATATTTTTGTCTAGCATTTCTAGGTTTTTATGTCAGGACTGACTTCCGATCATCTTGTCTGCAACGTTGTTAGTCTCTAATTGTCTTATTTTTCATCTTTGCCATAATGGATTTTACCTGCAAGGAAGTTCAAGCTGTGGAAGCTCAATGACTAACCCAAGAGCAAACAGCAAGCAGCAGGGCCAGGGCCACCTCTCTCTTGGGCCAGTGCTCTCTCCAACACACAGTGTCCCCAGATCTCTTCTACTTCTAAAACTTTATGATTTCAACATAAACTAACACGTATGAGCTCATGGTAATATCTAGGATATTATATTCAGAAGTGAGAAGCAAGTACCTAAAAATTAATAGAAGCTAAAATCCTTAGGCTTTACTATTTAGCAACTTAGGTTTCATTCTGTGTCTGTTATATCTTCTAATAACCTCTTGCTACTAGATTTCTCATCAGAACTTGGAGCTATTAACACAGTTAGGTAAAGGCTTCAAAGTACTTGACAAAATAGGGTAGATAGAAAAAAATGAAAAAAAAAAAACACAAACAGCTGACAAATGCAATCAGCTTTGATACATGACTTTGCATGAATGAGCATTGCCTAACTAGAGACTGGACACTGAAAACTAAATCAACAGAGTAGTGAGACTACCTTTCCTTCATAAAAAATGAAATCCAAAGGCATTTACAATGCAGTAAAAGTCTGAGAAAATGTTGTGTTTAATAAACCAAAGAAAAAGGAGTTTAAAGCAATGAACTTGTGTAATGCCATCTTGATTAGCCATTTTCTGGAAAAAACAGTAAATACATTCATGCATTCAATTTTCATAGCATATATAGGGATTTTACTGAGCACATATTGCTCAGAAAATTCCCAAATGTACACAGATGATCAAGTTTATTAAAAGATATTTTGAAATACAGTAATGGCTCCTATTTTAAAATCATGTATCAATGATTTTCAAAAAATTTTAAAAACAAAAAAATTTAAAACCCTTTTTCCAAATTAAATATTACAAAAGAACCTTAAATATAAAACAAATTAAAGTAAAAATGTTCTCTTTGAAGAAAAGTGAGGGGACCTCCTCACCATCCAAGCTAGTCTGTGCATTACCTCCAGGGAACTCAGGTGTCCTCAGACACAGTTATGAGCAAACCACATTCTACATAGAGGTGAAGGTGAAATGAATCTCAAAATAATGCTTTAAATTTCTAAAATAATGGAATAAAGACATATTATCTGCAGGAACAATTTATCTAGTAGGCACAATAGATACAGAACCTAGGCCTAATAATATTTTTGAAGGCCCATGAAAGTATTTTGATTTGAATTTCTTTTAAAATCAGAAAAAATTAAATAATATAAATGAACATATAAAAATAAATCCAGACCAGATTATATTATCTCTCTAATGAAAGTCATAAAATAGAACTTTAATATTGTTTTTTGGAGGATGTGGTTCACTGTGGCAAAAATGCCTGTGGGCCACAGAAGTCATAATGCAGCTATGTCTGTCTATTTTGTTAGTTACTGGCCATGATACTATGGCCTCGAGCCCAATACTTTCAGAATATTACTCAGAATTCAGGAGAATTCATTCTGCTTATAACTTTTAGAGTACTTGTAAATTTCCATGTCACTCGTTATGTCAAAATATTTAGTAATACCAGACTAAAACACACAGAAGCAAATTACAGTTTTTTTTTAAATTTCTTAAAAGACTCTTTCAAGAATATCATTGAAGAGAGATGCTGGAAATGCTGCCAAAAATTGAATATTGCTTTGGATGAGAGCTTTGTTAGCTGTAGCTTCTTCCTAAGGACTTCATATGGCAGGATGACCTAAAGAAAATGTCTAGTCTTTCTGTCTCAAAAGAGATCCCTTAAAGTTTATCTGCAGACATTAAAGATGACTAATGATGCTCTTCCACTAACATTATAATTTACACTCATTACAACAATTTTTAAACATGTAATAAAAATATTCATTGTTTCCTTGAAAATATTGCTGGAAAGAATATAGCATTTAAGGAAAACACCCTGTTAGATAAGTCAGCTTTGTGCTTAAAGATTATTAGGGTTGTGTGAACTCATTCCCTTTGTCTATCCTTTTTCCCTTTTTTGTAACTTTTTTTTTCTCCGTACAAAAGAATAGTGCAATCCTAAGTAGAAAACTGAACACTGTCCTCTCCTGCCTGAGACATAATAAAACTGTGTTACAAAGTGAAGTCTCAGAGATACTTCCCATTTTATTATAAATTTGTCTAAAAACATTTTAAACCACTTTTTAATGACTAAAAATTATCCGTTTACCACTTCACTGGGGATATCAAGATAATCTCTCAGAAGTTAGAGTTTTTAGTGAATGCTGAGGATATTGTGCCCAAAGGTTTAACGTGGCAACACTCTCACGCCCCTTCAGGCAAACATTAATGTTTATGCACACATGGTGACTAAAGTCTCTTAGGATGAGTTGAAAATGTCTTCTTTTATTTAATTTACTGTTGAGCACTTTGTATGCATCATCATTCTAAATATGGAAAACAAATATCAATAAAATGCATAAGTCATTAATATCTCTGCTTCTGTCTAGTTTTAAAGTAAAGAACTAGGTTAAACAGAGTATCTGAACCATTTATTCATGTGCTTTCTGAAAATCGCAACATGTGTCATTTGATATTGTCACTTGGTTTGATAAAGTTTTGGCCATTATAACACACAGCTTGTAAATGATTCTGAAAATGATTTTGAAGAAATATTTGAGCAGTAAAAAAGTGTTTTTCATGTGATATATATTCACAATGGGATACTATTCAGCCATACAGAATAAGGAAATCCTGCCATTTGCAACAACATGGATGAATCTGGAAGACATTGTGTTAAATGAAATAAGCCAGGCACAGAAAGGCAAATACCACGTGATCTCACTCTTATGCGGAATCTAAAAAAGTTGCTCTTATAGAAGTACAGAGCAGAATGGTGGTTACCAGAGGCTGGGGTGGTTAAAGGGAGAGGAAGTGGGGAGATGCTGGTCAAGGAAGACATATTTACAGTTAGCTAGGAGAAATAAGTTTGAGAAATCTATTGTACAAAGTGGATGGTAAATGTTCTCATCACAAAAATGCAAATTATGTGAGGCAATGCCATTGTTAATTAGTTAGGTTTAACCATTCCGCCATGTATATATACTTCAAAACATCATGTTATGCATCATAAATGCATATAATTTTGTACATTAACTTAAAAATAAATAAGTATATTTGATTGAAGCAATTATTTATTTATTTATTTTTTTATTTTATTGCTCCTAACCAATTCTTCCTCTTTTTGGTAGAAAAAAAAAAAGGCCCTTGGGATTTGTGTCACTGCTGTTTAAATATTGCAGCAAGAATGATTATTTCATGCGTTTATGATCAGGAATTGTTCAAGGAAGTACATGTTCACACTTAGACCATCTGCATCTTCATAAATATAAAACACCCATTTTAAGTAGCCACAGCTCCTTCTTTCTGAGTTGACTGCTATGTTTACTCTCAGTGAAAGGATTAAGCACTTATCATGGTCTTCACTGTCAAGTTTGTTTTTAGGGAGCAGTGGAATCAGGCAGATGTCATGTTGCAAGATAGAATTTCTAAAATTTCTTTTTTGGCCTGTTTTCATAGACTTTAAGGTTCTGCTTTACACTTCCTGTTTCTAACTACCGTTATATGTTCCCATGTTGAAATGTAATCTAAAAACAATTTAAAATTCTACTTTTAAAAAGGTATATAGAAATGACTCTAAAACCACAAAACCCTGAATATTTGGTGTTTTTTTTTATGCTTGCACTCTAAGGACTCTAAGCTTTTTGAGAGAAAGGACCATTTTTATCTTGTGTCTATTCACTTCCTAGTTACTGTTTAATTAACATTTGGTGACTGAAATAATATGGGGGAAATTTTATAAACCAAAAATTTGTTTCACATCATTTTAAAAAAAGAAGCCAATAGTTTGGTAGGTGCAAAATACTTTTGAAAAACCCACCCGTGTGTATACCTGTAGGCATTCTGACAAAGCATCTGCTGAAGTTCTTGAACCCCAGGGGGCGATTTGAAGCTCTTCTGGAGAGTGGCATTAGCATAAATTGCTCTGCTGCATATTTGGCTGAAACTGCAGGGCTAGTACTGGAGGACTCACCAACCAGAGAAAAGTATTACATTTTTTTTTCAGTCACTAAGTACATTTTTTCCCCCTACACTAGGGCTTTAACAACAACTACAAAAATGCTCCATGAGTCAGAAGACGTTAAAAATAGTGCTCTACTGATTGAACGTGTGGATCGTAAAACCTTTTATTGACATTTAAATACACACATTTATTTTCCTTAATCTTCAATTAAGATTGGAATTATGCGAGAAGCCCCTGGAATAAAGGAGTATTCCTGAGGAGATCTCTGTCAGTTTTAGGATATTTTTATAGGGTTATACAGCTGCCTGATGTCCATTATTAGAAAAACTTTAAAATTTGATGGAAAAGTATAATTTTTTTATGGTTCTGCTTTTTAAAAAGCTAATTTGGAAATGCCTATGTTAAAATGAATGTGCATACACTATCACAATGTGCCAAATATTTCCAGTTGGTAACAATGTTGGCACTTAGGCACTGAACTATGCTATTTATTTGACATAAATATATGACCAGCTGATCGTGATACTGTTATATCATTCTGTATGGTGTAAACAACTGTAATTTAAGGAAATTTTATTGTAGTTTTGTGGGTATATTTCACATATACCCAGATATCACAAACTTCACTGCCAAGCTGACAATGAACTAGAGAATTTCATTCAACAAAACTGCTGAGGTCCTAACCTCAGTGAAGCAGTGAGCTGAGTGCTAGTAACAGGAAATGACTGAGAAGGACATACCATGTGCTTGCTCTCCAGAATGGTCACTGACTTACAGGTGAAGTAGACAGGCAAACAATTAATGAAAAAATACTGTTTGATAATAAATCAGTAGGATCATGGATCATGCATACAACAGAGAATAGCACAGAGGAAAAACTAATCTAAGAAGGAAGAGGAGGAGATCGAGTTAGAATGTGCAAAGAAAGACTAAAACATATACCAAGTGAGGTAGTCTTTAGCAAACGCCAGGTTCTCACCGGATACATGTGGGAAGGAAGATGAATCAGAGGCAGATAAACTGTAGAGAGTGTTCACTATTGTTGAAACACGGTGTCAGCAAAGGGCTAGGTGATGAGACTAGAGTAGGCTAAATCACAAAATCAGGTAAGGCTCAAAATTCCTTTCCCTGCATACTGCTAGGTGAGAGACCACTGGGAGCAATTTGGAAGACAGAAGAGAAAACAAGCCATTATTCTCCAGAGGCATTTGCGGCTAGATGTATGGGCCCCCCTGAGATTCTCAGTGGCTTTCTGGAGAGCCCTGATATCCACCCTTTTCACTTCTGCAGACTGTGGTAATTTGTGGGATATTTTTAGAATTTCTTGAGAATTTCAGCAGCTTTAGCAAAGCCTTTGAGAAGCTCTATTTTGGTGCTTCAGACTGAGTGTAGTAATTTTCAGTGGAAGCCTCTGAGATCTTCAGTCTCTCAGATCTTAAAGGGTTCGTATAAACCTTCAATTCTTATACTAATACTTTATACCTGGAATATGAACAATGGTTCTCTTTTTTGATTGAATTTTGACTTAGCTCTAGATTTATTGTCTTATCTCATTTCTGCCTAATTATCTTTTATTGTTGGACACTGCATTATAAAGAGTGCTTCTTAGAAATAATTTGGGGCAAAGTGAGAATGCAGGCTTGCCCATGCCAGACAGCTAGTGCTTCTAGTAATCCAGAATCTCATGAGTCCTTTTCCAGGAACTGAGATGATTTGAAATGATCTGCAGGTGCTACAAGGCACATCTACTTCCTGCGTATACTTAAGCTGTGGGGTCAGCCTTGAAAAGCCACTGAAAGCAGAGGATGCTTCCCAGGCCTCTCCTGGGGCAGGTTCTGGACTCCTGCTTTGGTTTCTCAGGCTCTCAGCCGCTTGGTCTCTTTTGAAATTGGTAAATAGTCCTAGGGGAAAGTAGCCCCAAATGCCTAGGTGCCCCTCTCTAGATGTTTATCTTCTTATAGCTATTTGCCCACTATTTTGTCACCGTCATGTTCTCAACAACCTTCATGGAGATGATTTTTATTATTTTTTCAGCTTTTCTAATTGTCTTTGGTGGGAGTGGGAATAATGATCCAAATTACTTAGTCTGTGATTATGAGAAGCTGTGTCACCTATGGTGACTTCTTTTAAAGTTTATTTCTTCAATAACATTCATTAAACACAAATCCCTAATCAGCCACAATAATAAATTTTATTTGGGTTAAAGAGACTAACATTAAAAATATAACTATAAAAGAAATGGAAATTTTTAAAAAGAATTTTAGTATGATAAGGGCTTTTTAAAGTCAAATATTTAAAACTAGAAACCCAAATGACACACAGACAGAAATTCTACAACATAAAAATTAAGTATTTCTATATATTAAAAAAAAACATGAAGTTAAAAGACAAGTTATAGACTGAGAATAAGTGTATACACATACACTTATTTTAAAATTTATTTAATCCATCATCTACTATCCTCAATTGTACTTTTATTTTCTTTTGCACTTTCTTACTTTGTACATTTTCTTTCTTTTTCTTTTCCTTTTTGCTTTTTGGCCTCAGTTTATTCTCTGTATAGCTTTACACTCATGCTTCATGGATTCTAAGACTTCTTGCCACCCACTGAGGATGTGGAACAATTTTCTAAAATATGTATTCATTAATTTAGTGAATATTTATTAGATATTCACTCAATGATGCAAATGTTTTAGGAGCTGGGGATACAATGGTTAATAAGAAAGACAAATGTTCTTATTCTGGTCGTAAATCACTGTAAGTGTTCTATTTTTCTTCTGAATCTCCTTCTAGTTCCTTTCTGGTACACAATAGTATCTGGCAATTGTGTTTGTTTTTATTTCTGTTTATTAATCTTTTAACAAGAGAAGAGCTGGGCTAACTTAATATATGCTAATGGGAAGACCATGCCATTATCTTTGACTTCATCCCTTCTGGGTTCACTTGTTGCTGGTTCAGTCTTTTCCCTTGCATATAAGTGCCTAGATAATGGATATATACTCCTCTCCCAGTTTCCTGTTTTAGCGGTTGGATGCCTCGGGGATCTTCTAGACCTACTACCAAGTCTTATAAATGGATGAGAAAAATGAAAACCAAAATTATCACTACTTATTGTTAAAAAGGCTCTGTGTCTTATCTCTTTCCATGGCTATAGCCATTTCTCTAGAAATCTTGTTTTATTTTCCAAGACATACAATTACCAATAAGATGTGCAAAGGCTAAGAGTGATTGATAGTGGGTAAATCCAGCACTCAGGCTACTTAAAACAGAATACTCCTAGTAGACAGATAGCTGCCAAGATTTTGCTTGGGCTGAGACTTCATATTTTGAACTAGGGATCTGATGGAAGCACTGTTTAATAATTATTTCACTTATTTCAGTAAGAACACAGTGCAAGTCTTTCCCCAGTTGTTTTTTTTTTTTTTTTTTTTTTTTTGTATTACTCTATTTTGGCAGGGATTTTTGTCTTCATAGATATTTGTGAGTGGTGATGCAGCGGGTCATATAAAAGGCTGGCCAGGTGCCATTTTTTTCCTAAGGTTATTTTTAGTTCAATTTCTTACTGTATATACTTTCTTATAAATATCTTTCCTGGTAATTATAAGTAGATGTATGGTATTTAAATATGCATATGTTAGATTTGCAAAACTCTGAATGGTTTATAATCAAGTAGGTCATGACATAATTTTATTCTATACAATTACATGTTTATGTAAAATTCTCATAGCAATTTAGTTTGAAAGAAGAAAGATAATTTTTTTTCTAAAAATAAAATGAGAACAGGAAATATTCTTCTAAAGATTATCTTAACGTATTTTTTAAAATTTTTTCTGTTCTTTTTAAAATTTCTTTTTTCTGTATTTCAGAGGTAATTAAAGTTTATTGTTCATATAAAGAAAAGAAGAAAATAAAACTCACCTGTTTTCTACTGTATAACACTAAATTATGGTTGTAATATGTTTGATTTATTTACTCCAGGGTTGTTTACACAAAGAGGACTAAGTGTGTAGGTTCAGGGGTTGATATTCTAGTTTCAGATTTGTCACTTACTAACCGTATGATCTTGGGCAAGTACTTTAACTTCTTTAGTGCCATAATTACCTTATCTGTAAAATGGAGATAATATTATTTACCTCATAGGAGCAGGAGTTGAGATAATGCATGTAAAGCTCTTTAAAATTTCCTGGCACACAAGAAGTACTTAATAAAGGTTCACTGCTGGGTTTTTTTTTTTTTCTTTTTCTTTTGTAATTTTCTTGTTAAAAATGAGTTATTTAACATCTTGTTTTATGAGATTTCTTTTTTGTTTTGACTTAATAACATAGTATGAGCATCTTATATGATAAAATATTGCTCTACAACATAATTTTAATGGCTATATAATGCATATTTTTGATGTGTAATAATTTAGTTTAACTTTTTTAGTTGATTTGTTTTTAACTTTTTATTATTATACACTGTATTAGTTTCCTATTGCTGCTTAAATAAATTACCACAAATTTAGTTGCTTAAGACAACACAAATTTATCATTTTAAAGTTCTGGAGGTCAGAAATCTAAAATCAAGGTGTTGGCAGAGCTGTGGTCCTTCTGGAGACTCCAGGGGAAAATCCATTTGCTTGCCTTTTCTAGCTTCTAGAAGTTTCCTGCATTTCTTGGCTCATGTCCCTTCCTCTTCAAAGTGCATTATTCCAACCACTGTTTCTTTTGTCACGTCCTTTTTCTGACTTTGACCCTCTTATCTCCCTCTTATATTGACCTCCATGATTACACTGAACCCACCCAGATAATTCAGGACAATCTTTCCATTTCAAGATTCCTAACTTAATCACATCTGCAAAATCCCTTTTGTCATGGAAGGCAACATATTCACAGGTTCCTGGGATTAAGAAGTTGATATCTTTGGAGGGATATTATTCAGCCAACCACATATATCAAACTGAAATAAACATCTTTGAAGAAACTAATTTGTGTGTACCCCTTCATTATTTCTAAGAATACGTTTGTAGACATAAAGTTATTGGTCAAATAATATGCCTATTTAAGATTTTTGTTCAATACTGGGCTATTTAACATTTAGCGAAAGCCTAATTGCATGAATATTATCTAATTCAGTCTAAGAATGTTGTATTAATTTACATTCTGACCAGGATTTTATGACAGTTGCATTTTATTTTAATGTTGGACTTTTTAGAATCTCCAAACCTTGTAATCACTTAACACTAGGCTTTTAGTTTGTTGTTGTTCTTTTTTTTTTTTTTCTTATTTGTTTATTCAGGTTTCAATTATGGAAACAGAGAAACTTTCTTAAGAAAGTTTTCTATACCCAAATAAAATGCTAACATAATGAAGACATCCTATTACATAAGATTTGCTCTTCTATCAGTCCTAAAATAGCTATTCTGTGCAATACAGGTGACAAAAATAGGTGAGCTATTGTAACATTTAAAAAAAACAAACAAAAAACTCAGAAGAAATATAAAACTGTGATTTGCTAGAGAAATCCATAAGCAGCCTGTCATAAAAGGCAAGAGTTTTTAAAAAAATACTTGTCAAATACCACAGACTTGGTGTATTAAATATTACTTTGGAATCTGTCCTGAATATAATTCATGAATTGGTGTTGAGAATAAGGATAGTATTGATTCAAATCAAAGAAATGTGAGGGAAATGAACCCCAAAACAGAACTCCCACTCCTTTCATGATGGTAAACTTGCCTGGGTTCCTAGCCACCTACTCCAAAATCAAACTTGTTAAACACAAAAAAGGGAGTAGAAAACATGAATTCCAGGAGTTGACATAAATCATAACCAACCCAACTCGATCCACCTGAGCCCAAGGCCTTGAACTGGTGAGTGTGGGAGGTGGTAAAGGGAGGTCCTTGGGTATCTTTAAAGTTCCTCTACGATTTTCCCTTCATTTGCTTTAGATAATCTTTGCTTTTCCTTTCACCATCAAAATCCTCACCAATACCCAGAAGACAGTGATTTAGGGGCAATCAGGGCTGTAAAAACATAACAAAGCAAAACACAAATAACAAGGAAACAACAGTGATGGGCTGAAGAGTTGATGGAGACACATGTGACTGACCAAGGGCACTCAGCATCCTAAAGCCTCCAGCTTCTGCCTTTCTAAGTCCCCTGGGACATTAGATTAGAATCCAAGAAGACAGTTATTTCCTCAGCAGCCTCTCCTCAAAAGCTGAGATGAAAACCTGGCCAAGGAGTTTACCTGGAGGAATGACAGCACTGCAGGGTTATCAACAGTGGGGTGGGTATTTGGAGCTTTCTGCCTTGATTCTCATCCCCACCCCTGGACTTCAGCCCTTCACAGCCCCCCTGACCAGACAGAACGATCTGAGTAATACAAAATTATAAAAGGCTTAAAGAAGCACAAAAATTGGAGTCATAATTTAAAATAAGTGTAATCTATATGTTTATGCTTAAGTGTATGTAAAAGTAAGATAGCAGTAATAGGAAGCCAGAAAAATAAATGATATATTAAATATGAAATATTGAAATATTAAATATGAAAATATAATGGTTGGAATAAAGAACATAATAGGAGGAATAAATACTAGGTTGAATCTGCCTGAAGAATAAATCAGTGATTTGCATGATACTATTGAAGAACTCTTATGTTTGACAGCTCTAAAGAAAAAAGATACAGAAAAATATACATAATATGCAATAATGAAGATAAACTTAAAGAATGATGGAAGACCTCAGATTGAGAGTTGAAAGAATGCTAAACAAGAGGGAGAAGGGAAAACTATTACTTAACACACTTAGGTGAAATTTAAGAATATCAAAGACAGTGAGAATATTCCAAAAGCATTAAGAGAGAAATAGCAAATCTATGTAAGAACAAGAATCAAATCACCAAACATTTTGACAGTAACCCTTGACTTTTTTTTTTCTTTAAGTCATGATGTTCAGAAAAGTCCAGGATCCAAAATGTAGCATTTTTCTGAAAATGAAAATTGTACATAAGAAGCTATGAAGAATCATGAAGAACAGTTTATGTTTACATTAGGATTTGTTTTAATGGAAATGGTCGAGGTGTTTACATTAATTCCTAAACTATCTTAGCTGTATATTGGAAGAAGAGATCATGAAGTGAAAAATTCTGGGGAGCCCAAGAGGCTCAGAATTTTTTGCCAACCATAGAATTATTAACCAGACTGGAATTTTTGTTTTTTAGACCACCCTTCAGTTGCAATACGCTAATCCCACTTTACAAAGAAAGGATGTAAAAGCTATATTTTGAACACTTGAGTCATTTTAGAAAAAACTGCAACACTTTTTATCTTTCCTGCCTTCACTTTCATGTGGATATGTGAATCGTTTGGTTGGTAACTAGCTGTAGAGCACAATTAAAAACTCTTGTCTTTTTTCATCAGAATATTCCAGTGTCTCTTAGAAGCAAAAATGATTTGTACCAGAGCATCTTCAAATTGTATTGAGAAGAAGTTCTGGAACAATCCCTGTTTTACATTTTTATATAATTTATAAGGATAGATTTAAAGCCATTTTGACTATTTTTTAGCCACCGTAGTTAACTAACTCTTCATTGTGCATGTTGTCCCAGGAGAGAATTAAGGAAAACAGAGGGATATAGTTTTCCTGTGAGGTCCAGTTATACCATTCATTTTGTTAAATAATTTGGAAAAATATACCCTTCCTTTAGTTTGCTGGGGGATATAAATTATTCTTAGAAAGAATATAATGAACTGTACAGTTACTTTGACTTTTTTAAAAGGAGCTGCCAGTAAAATAATGATAAAAAAAAACAATGGAGTAATAATTTTAAAGTATTAGAGAATATCCAGTTGAATAATACTTTAAATGCAAAGGCATAAAAATATTCTTAGGTATTTGAGATTTCAGAACTTTTGCTAAGACCACACATTGAAATTACATTGGAGTAGGTAATTAAATAAGTAGAGATAAAACAAAAAAAACACAAAACCCACAGAGGTACTGCAAGTATCAGGGGAAAGGGGTTAGTCAAATTCCTTGGTAATTTTTATTGAGGGGAGAGAGAGAGAGAGAGAGAGAGAGCACACAAGCAAATGAGCAAGCAGAAGAACAAATTTTTTAGGACCCAGTTAAAATAAACAAGAATGTTCATAAATAACAATTTATAATTAAGTTCATACGTTTTAGAAAATATTAATAAAATGGGGTTGAGGAACAACAAAACACTACAAGTCTGTGCTAAACTAGTGGTTTTATCATGCAGAACACATTAAATACAATTCTTCAGTTGAGATCAACCACCATAAGAACAAACTAATGTAGAGCTTTAAAATTAGGAGAACTAAAACAGATATATAAAGGAAATTTTAAAAACTAAGAGACAAATAACAAGAGAAAGAATTAAGTTGATATATAGCCAAAAAATTTGAAAATTTGGAGGAAATGGATAAATTTCTGGACACATACAAACTACCAAAACTGAACAGAGAAGAAATAGAAAAACTGAACAGACCAATAACAAGCAACAAGTTTGAAGCAGTAATCAGAAGTCTTACAATGAAGAAAAGCCCAGGACTGAATGTTTTCACCACTAAATTCCACCAAACCTTTAAAGAGGAATTAATACCAATTCTTTTCAAACTACTCCAAAAGATTGAAATGGAGGCCATTCACCAGCATCATCCTGATACCAATATCAGACAAACGTACAACAAAACAAAGAAAACTACAGGCCAATATTCCTGATGAGCATAGGTGCAAAAATCCTCATGAAAATATTAGCAAAGAGAATACAACAGCACATCAAAAAGATGATACACCATGATCAAGTGGGATTCAACCCAGGGATGCAAGGATGATTTAACATATGCAGATCAATAAATGTGATACACCACATCAACAAAATCAAAAACAAAACCATACGATCATCTCAATTGATGGAGAAAAAGCATTTGATAAAATTAAACATCACTTCGTGATAAGTACTGTCAACAAATTAGATATAGAAGGAATGTATCTCAACACAATAAAAGCCATATACAACAGACTCACCACCAATAGCATCATGAATGAGGAAAAACCAAAAGCTTTCCCTTTAAGAACAGGAAAAAGACAAGAATGGCCATTCTAACCACTCCTATTCAGCACAGTATTGGAAGTACTAGCTAGAGCAATCAGCCAAGAGAAAGAAATAAAGGGCATCCAAATAGTAAAAGATTAAGTCAAAGTGTCCCTCTTTGCAGATGACATGATCCTATACACAGAAATCCCAAAAGACTCAACCAAAAAAACTCTTAGAGCTGATAAATGAATTCAGCAATGTTGCAGGATACAAAATTAATACAAAACAATGAGTAGCATTTTTATACACCAACAATGAACTAACAGATAAGGAAATTAACAAAGCTAGCCTATTTATAACAGTCACACACACAAAAGATATCTAAGAATAAATTTAACCAAGGAGGCGAAAGATCTTTACAATAAGTACAACAAATAACTTCTGGAAGAAATTAAGGAGGGCACCAAAAGATGGAAAGGCATTCCTAGTTCATGGATTGAAAAAATCAACATAGTGAAAATGTCCATATTAACCAAAGCCATTGACAGGTTCAATGCAATCCCCATCAAAATACCAGTTACATTTTTCACGGAAATAGAAAAAACAATCCTAACATTCATATGGAGCAACAAAAGACCCCAAAGATCCAAAGCAATCCTGAGCAAAAATAAATAAATAAATAAAGCTAGAGGCATTATACTTCCTAACTTCAGATTATATTACAAAACTATCCTAACCAAAATAGCATGGCACTGGCACAAAAATAGACACTCAGACCAATGGAACAGAATAGAGAACGCAGAAATCAACCCATGTATTTATACCCAACTGATCTTCAACAAGGGCACCAAAAACATACAATGGCGAAACACAGCCTCTTTAGTAAATAGTGCTGGGAAAACTGGACATCCATACATAAAAGAATGAAACTTGATCCATACCTTTCACTATATATCCAAAACAACTCAAAACTCCTTGAAGAAAACATGGTGAAAACACTCCAGGATGTAGGGCTGGGCAAAAACTTTATGAATAAGACCCCCAAAATATAGACAACATAAGAAAAAATAAACAAATGGGATTATATCAAACTAAAAACCTGCACAGCAAAGGTAACAACAACAGTGTGAAAAGACAACCTACAGAATGGTAGAAAATATCTGCAAACTGTACATCTGACAGAGAATTAATATCCAGAATATACAAGGAACTCAAACAACTTAATAGCAACCCCCCCCCAAATAATCCAATGAAAAAATGGACAAAGGAGCTGAATAGACATCTCTCAAAGGAGAATATACAAATGGCCAAGAGGTATATGAAAAAATGTTCAATATCACTAATCATCAGGGAAATGCATATCAAAACCATTTTGAGATATCATCTCACTCCAGCTACACTGGGTATTATCCAAAAGACAGAGAATAACAAATGCTGGCAAAGATGTGGAGAAAGAGGAACCCTTCTTCACTATTGTTGGGACTGTAAATTAGTACAGCCATTATGTAGAACAGAATGGAGATACTTTAATCAACTACAGATAGAACTACCATAGGATCCAGCAATTCCACTACTGGGTATATACACAAAGGAATGGAAATTAATGTGTTGAAAGGATACCTGAACTCCCATGTTCATCAAAGCTCTATTTACAATAGCTAGGCTGTGGAACCAACCTAAATGTCTATTGATGGATGACTGGATAAGGAAATGTGGTATATGTACACAATGGAATACTACTCAGCCATAAAAAAAGGATGAAATACTGCCATTTGCAGCAACATGGATGAGCTTGGAGAAAATTATGTTGATTGAAATAACCCAGACATAGAAAGAGAAATACTGTGTAAATGGGAGCTGAATTAATAAATAAACAAATAAAAAATTAAGAAAGAAAAAAGAGAGAAAGAAACTACAATCACAATAATGCATTGAACTTTTAGAAGGAGAAAAGAAAACTGTGGTTACTAGAAGTGGAAAGGGGGAAGGAAAAGGGAGAAAGGAGGCAGCTAAAAATAAATTACTGAGAAATTGGTTAACAGACATAGAGAATGATTACGTATTTGTGGTGGATTGAATTATGTCCCCCCAAAACTTGTTGAAGCTTGAATTGTGTCCCCCAAGTTTTATGTATTGGAAATTTAGCCCCTGCTGTGTCTGTTAAGAGGGTGGGAAATCCTATTATGGTAATTGGAAGGTGGAGCCTTGAAGAGGTGATTAGATTGTAGGACCATGAAATAGCGAATGAATTAAAAATGGTGCTCAGGGGCATGGTTTTGAGGGCTTTCAAAGAAGAGAGTCTATCTTTCTCTCTGCTACCTCTGCTTCCACCATCTTGCAATCTGGGATGCCTGGGTCACTGTTGCCACCACCAGATGGACTTTGGAGTTCCCAGAAACTGTAAGCAATAAATTTCATTTTCTTTATAAAATACCCAGTTCCAGTAATTTTGTTATAAGCAACAGAAATGGACCAATACAGTATTGCAGTGATGAATAAGCTAACTATCCTGATTTGACCATTACATATTACACTCGACTATTGATAGTCAACTTTGTACCCCACAAATATGTATAATCAATTATACTTCAATTTAAAAAAAAAGTTTTACCTTCCCCTTCTCTTAGTAGAAATTAAAATTGCATACATAAAAAAAGAAAGAAAAATAGAAACAGATAAGAAGATTGGATTAAAAATTAGATGTGATAATATGTTCCCTGCAAGTGACATTCCTAAAGTAAGCCCCTCCCCCTCCCAAAAAAGAACATAAAGGAAAATATTAACAACAAAAAAGCAGAAATAGCAATTTAAAAAACTTTATCAAAATAGAATTAAAGGCAAAAATATAGCATGAAAAAATATGGATGTAATACACTGGAAAAAGAAAAAGTAGAAAGAAAAGGCATGACATAAACATTTATGTGCCTGTAATACAGGATCAAAACATGTAAATAGATACCTTTCTGGGAGAAATAGGTAAACTAACAATTGTAATTTGAGATTTTACACACCCCTCTCAGAAACTGTGATCAAGTAGACAAAAAAAATAAGGAAACTATTCTCCATTCAGAACCTTCGGTAAACTTTTAAAGATGTAAATTAGATCATGTCATTTTCCTACTGAAACTCTTCTATAGCTTTCCACTGTTCCTAGAAGAAAATACAGAAGGTTCTAGAAGTCTTTGCATGATTTGTTCATGATTTGTTTCTGTCTTATCTCATTCTTCTCTCTCCCTCATATATGAGGATACTTCAAAAAGTTCATTGAAAGATTCGTATTATCTTTGAATTTTATTTTTCTATGAACTTTTTGAAGTACTCTCATATTCCATTTTCACTAAACTGACCTTCTGTTACCTGCTTGGAAGACACCAAGCTCTTTCTTGCCTTAGAATCTTGGAGTTTACTGTTCCCTGCTATAATGGTCTTTCAGTTATGTCTGGTGCCTTTATATCATTCACGTCTCTGCTTAAAAATATCTCTTCCCCAGAGAAGACTTTCCTATTCATGCTATATCTAAAACAAACAAACAAACAAAAGATACCTATTTTTTCCCATGCCTCTCTATGCCAGCAATTTATTTCTTCAGCAATACTTAACACCATCTGATCTTATTTTGTTTATATCTTTACTTGTTTGTCAGTCTCTCCCACTACTGTAAAAGCCCTATCAGGGACTATGACCTTTTATCCACTGCACTTTCAAACTCCAGCAGGGAGCCTAATGCACACTGTGTGCCAACATATTACTGAATGGGGCAGCATGGCAGAGGGGAGAAAACATGGCTTTGTAATCCCAGATTCCTAACTTGCCAGTTTTGTAACTTTAAAACTTTTCTAGCCTCAGTTTCCTCATCTGTAAAAAGTACAGTTTTTTAACAACCTAGCTAGGTTCAGAGGATGAACTCACTCATGAGTAAATTCATGTGCAAAATGTCAAAATGGTGTCTAACATTTAGCAGATAAGTTGTGATGGCAATGAAAAAGATTGGCTTCTGGACCCTTCTTCCTTGGCTCAATTGCCCTTGATACAGAATTATCCTATTAGTACAACTACAAGCTAAAACTGCCACAGATGGAATTGCTTAGTTTCCTGCCCTTCCTTATTTTTTATAGTGAAACATGGTGTTAGATTCAGGTCCAAAAACCACTTGAACTTCATTTTGATTATTATGACAATGTTATCGAGCCTGCCAGATTAAAGCAATTGCTATCTCGGTATTGTTTCTATGCTCAGGCAAGTGGATGGTATGCATTATGATTAAATAACACAGAATCTGTTCTGCCTCTTGCATAGAATTAATTTTGGTATAGCTTCCATTTCATTAGCAGAGCACTTTAAAACAGGTCAAGTGTAACCAAGACTAAATTGAAAATGCATTATTCTATTTTGGTAGGCCCTCCAAGCTGATGCATATTTAATGCAATTTTATGAAGAAGTTCAAATGTCAGGCAGACTCCTTTAAGGAAACAAATACCTTAAGTCTCACACTAGGTCATTTTAGTATAAACACTCAATATATCTCCTCTACTATCTTGGAGCATTTCCTGGACAGAAAATGAGCGATTTGTGTGAGTTACATAGAATGAAGCTGACAGCAGAGCATCGGACACTGTTGCCTTTATTGTCTGTGGCTCTTTGGGATTTACCTTATGCTTTCAGGAATACGTATGTATTTTTCTACATTTTCTTCCTCCGTGTTAGATTCTTGGAATTATGCAAGTTTAATTAAATTTTTGTTTCTTGCCTTATTGTTTATCCGTATATTAACAATTTTATTTATCAAGTTGTTCATCCACCTAGACAACCACAGTAACTTTTAACATCCCACTAAGTGTAAGTTTTTTTTGTAGGTTAAAAGTGCTTTGTTCAGTAGTAAACACCACTCAAGAAATGTATGTTTTATTTCTGTAACTGTCCTGATGTTTCAAAAATGAGTGCATAGACTAATGAATCATGCACAAACTCAGCTTAGGCTTAACCCACACAGAAAGTCTTTTTGTCCATAGCTTAATTTGGATTCCCTCTTTTTTGTGATGTTATATTGTTCTTGTATCTTATCGTAAAACTCAGGATCTTTTCTCTTAAGTCAAAGGTGACTAGTGCTTGCATCTTTGTCAAACCTAATAATCTTTTCTGAATGTTAATTCTTCCTAAACTCTCTGAGAAACTTTGCTCTCTGTGGGATAAATCCTGAATATCTATTTTCATTCCAAACTTGTGTACCAAGATGTTCCACTATGACTTAAAATTCCTTCAAAACACCTATCAAAGTTTACCATTATATAGTTGTATGATTTTATGATTGCCTGAAAGACTCATTACACTGTAAATCTCATGGCCTACCATTGTATTCCCAGTTGCCTGGCACAGTGTCTTATATATACATAGTAGATGTTCAGTAGATATTTGCTGATTGGATGAATGATAAGCAAATGTTAGATGGAATGATCTTGTTTCTGAATGCATCTGAGAACAGGTAAACAGTATCCCCATATTTTAAAGGGCTATTGCTTCTGGATAGGATTTGCTGAGATGCCTCCCTTCCTGCCTGGAGAACAAGTTTTGTGACTTTTCTACACCATTCACTTTCTTCAGGTTACATAAAGAAGGAAAGATTGATAGGAGAAAAGTACTATTAAGTGTGGTTCAGAGAATGCTTCTATCCATCTCAAGCCAAGAAAAGGGAAGCTTTAGAAAAATCTTGAAGAGAGTTTTCAAAACTGGCATGAATAGTTTTTCAGTTTGTACCCTGAACTCTGGGGGCATCATTCACATTATAGACTTTATAGTTTTGTGTAGCAAGATAATTTTCAGTCAAGTGGTAGTAAAATGTTTTGTTCTAATAAAATCAGTATATTATGACAAGTTTACAACAGATGGAAGTACAGTATCTTGAATAAGTGCTGCCTTTTTCCACATTGCACAGACGTACCATGCGGATTATGGTAAGCCTGAGTCTAATATTTACCATCCAGATATTGGAAGTCCAGATATTGGATGGATTACTGTCCATCTCTCATCTAGAAAAATTTAAAGATAAGAGACTAACAGAATCAGGGCACTAATGCAGACTGAGGAGATAAAACTCATTGGAACACGATGTATGTCCATTGAAGAAGAGCAAGAGTCTATGTTTTCTGTGGGCTTAAATAGTCTAAAAAGAAATAAGGTCTGCCTGCTGGGGCAAAATGACCTTTCTGGAAAAAGTCTGTGTGCATGTGTTCTACTTATGATGGCTGAGTAACAGATTATCCCAAAACACAGCGATTTAAAATGATGACATTTATTTTGCTCACAAATCTGCAATCTGAACAGGGCTCAGCAAAAACAACGCTTGCTCTACCTGATGTCAGCTCAAGAGGTTTGAAGGCTCAAGGCAGGAATCAAGTGGAGGCTTGCTCACCTGTATGCCAGGTGGGCTAGGAAGACTCAAACAGCTGGGGCTGCGGCAGCTGAGGCTCCACGGGCATCTCTCCCTCTCTCAACACTCTATGTGATCTGTTCAGCATGGCAGCTTTTGGGCAGCCAGCATTCCTACACAGCATCTCAAGCAAGTTTATGCATTATTTTTTAAGTTCAGTTTTTATTATGTTATTCTCCTTCTCAAGAAAACCAAAGGGTTTCTTATTGTTTATTAAAATAATCCCCCATATCTTTTCTTAATACAACCACATTAATTCTCTAATTATTTTTGAAATTGCTTCCCTTTCCTTCTATAGTATGAGTCCTACAGAACCTCCGATGCTTATTTACACTTCTGTGTGTGTCTCACTAGAGGACTGTGGAGGTGGCTTGGCACATTAGACTGAAAGCAAATAAATCTTGGAGTATAATACCTAGCTTAAATATCTAGTTTCTTCCACTAATTTGTTTTAGAGCTCAGGGTAAATTACCTAATATCAGTCTTAATTTTTTAAATTTTTAAATTATAAATCTATCTAAAAAGGTTTCTGTCAGGGTTAGTGATAACATGTGTACAGTCTTTACTGGAATTCTTGACACATAGTAAGTGCTCAATAAAAATGACACACTGTAGGTGCACATTAAATATCTTTACAAATATTAATAATACATACTAAAATTCTAACCTCAAGAAACTTAAAATCCAACCCTGAATTGGGCTAATAACAAGGTTGTTTTCAATATAAAATATTTTTTTAGCTCAGATATTTTTTTAGAATATACTTTTATTATGTATTGAGCAGCAATCAAAGCATCTCTTTATTCTTAGACAGAAAGAGCCTATCTACAAGTTATACATTGTTCTGTTTCTTCATTTGGGTTCATATAGGAGTGAACAAACATGGCAGGGAATAAGGTATGGGAGAAGATGGATGGATGGATGGACCATGTTTCTTCAAAATTCCTTTAAGAACACTAAATATATACTCACCAAACTCTCTCTCCCATAAGTTCTGATTTTTTGAATACCTACTGTAGTGGACTGAATTATGTCCCCCAAAACTTCCTGAAGCTTGAATTGTGTCCTCTAAGTTTTATGTATTAGAAACTTAGCCCTCACTGTAACTGTTAAGAGGGTGGGAAATCCTATTATGGTAATCAAAAGGTGGAGCCTTGAAGAGGTGATTGGATTGCAGGACCGTGCAGTAGTGAATGGATTAAAATGGTTGTCAGGGGCATGGTTCTGAGGGCTTTAAAAGAAGGGGAGAGTCTGTCTCTCTCTCTGCTCTCTCTGCTTCCACCATCTTGCAATGTGAGACCCCTGGGTCACTGTTGCTACCATCAGATGGACTTTGGACTTCCTAGCCTCGGAAACTGTAAGCAATAAATGTCATTTTTTCTTTATAAATCACCATATACACCTACAATGAAAAACCTTAATCTCCTGGGTAAAATGTTGAGTTTAGTACATGACATATAAGTGTCCAATAATGTTAACTGTTACTATCTTTTTCTGCTCAGAAAAAAAACTCTAGTCAAATAGAAGACTCAACTGACTTAAGAAAAATGCTCTTTCATACAGGGTATGCCCATGTAGAAAATGAGAATGTCATGACAATTCACTATGTGAAACCTAGGAATACAATTATCAAATAAAGTACATACAAAGTAGTTAAATAATTATGATAGTTTTTGTTATTTTTAGTCACCTTGTCCTGTTCCTGTGACAAGGATTCTTTTTCCAAAACCAGTCATTTATTAAAAGTTTCTTCCCAATCCAATCCCAAATTTAGGTGACAAAATAAATAATTAAGAGGAAAGCAAGAGTAAATGATATAGAACCCCCCCCCGCCCCCCCCCCCAAAAAAATGATATGAAGATCAATGAAATAAAAGGTTGTTTTTTGGGGAAGAAAACAGAATAGACAAACAATTAGGTAATCTAATTAAAAAAAGAAGAGAGAAGACCCAAATAACAAAAATTTTAAAAAGCAGAAATTACAACTGATACCACAGAAATACAAAGAATCATTAGAGATATAAACAACTACATGCCAGCAAATCGGAAAATCTGGAGGAAACAGATAAATTTCTGGAAAGATTCAAATTACCAAGACTGAGCCAAGAAGAGATAGAAAACCTGAACAGACCAATAACAAGCAATGAGACTGAAGCAGTAATCAGCACTCTCCCAATAAAGAAGAGTTTAGGACTGGATGGTTTTACTGCTGAATTCTACCAAACCTTAAAGAGGAATTAATACCAATTATCTTCAAACTATTTTAAAAAATTGAAACAGAGGCCATTTTCCCAGACTCATCCTATGAGACCAAAAATACTCTGACACCAAAACCAGACAAAGATACCACAAAAAAAGAAAACTACAGTCCAGTATCTCTGATGAACATAGATGCAAAAATCCTCAACAAAATATTAGCAAATAGAATACAGTAACATATCAAAAATATTATACCATGATCAGGTGTGATTCATCCCAGGGATAGAAGGATAGTTCAAAATATGCAAGTCAATAAATGTGATACATCACATCAACAAAACCAAGGATAAAAACCATATGATTACCACAATAGATGCAGAAAAAGCATCTGACAAAATGCAATATTCCTTCATGATAAAGACTTTCAGCAAATTAGGTATAGAAGTAAGATATCTCAACACAATAAAAGCCATATATGGCAAATCCACCACCAACATTATCCTGTATGTGGAAAAGCTTTGAAAATAGGAGCAAGACAAGGATGTCCACTCTCATCACTCCTATTTAACACAGTATTGGAAGTACTAGGCAGAGCAATCAGCCAAGATAAAGAAATAAAGGACATCCAGGTTGGAAAAGACAAAGTCAAATTATCCCGGTTTGCAGATGACATGATCCTATGTAGAGAAAAGCCTAAAGACTCTACAAAAAACCTCTTAGAGTTGAAAAATGATTTCAGTAAAGTTTCAGGATACAAAACCAATACAAAAAAAATCAGTAGTGTTTTTATAATCTAACAAGGAACTAGCACAAAAAGAAAGAAAGAAAGCTAGCCCATTTACAACAGTCACCAACAAAATAAAATACTTACAAAACAATTTAACCAAGGAGGTGAAAGATCTCTACAATAAGAACTACAAATCACTGCTGAAAGAAACTAAAGAGGACACCAAAAGATTGAAAGACATTCCTGCTCTTTCAATTGGAAGAATTAACATTGTGAAAATGTCCATTCTACCTAAAGCAATCTACGTATTCAATGCAATCCCCATCCAGACACTAATGACATTTTTTTTACAGAAATAGAAAAAATAATCCTATCATTCATATGCAACAACAAAATAACCAAAGCAATCTTGAGCAAAAAAACAATAAAGCTGGAGGCATAACACTACCTGTTTTCAAACTATACTACAAAGCTATAGTAACCAAAACAGCATGATACTGGTGTAAAAACAGACAATTAGATAATGGAACAGAATAGAGAACCCAGAAATCAACCCACAAACCTGCAGCTAATTGATTTTCAACAAAGGTACCAAGAACATACATTGGGGAAAAGACTGCTTCTTCAATAAATAGTTCTGGGAAAATCGGACATCCATATGTACAAGAATGAAACTAGACCCATACCTCTCACCGTATATCAAAATAAACTCCAAATGGATTAAACACTTAAACATAAGACCTGAAAATATAAAACTCCTAAAAGAAAACACAGAGGAAATACTTCAGGAAGTAGGACTGGGCAAAGACTTTATGAATATGACCCTCAAAGCACAGGCAACAAAAGGAAAAATAAACAAATGGGATTATTTCAAACCATAAAGCTTTTTCACAGCAAAAGAAATAATTAACAGAGTGACAAGACAACCTACAGAGTGTGAGAAAATATTTGCAAATTGCATCTGACAAAGGATTAATATCCAGAATTTAAAAGAAACTCAAAGAACTTAACTGTAAAGATCAAATAATCCAATTAAAAAATAGGCAAATGAGCTGAATAGGCATTTCTCAAAGGAAGATATACAAATGCAGCAGCATAGATGAGTTTGGAAAACTGTTAAGTGAAATAAGCTTCTGCAGAGGAAAAAATACCCCATGTCCTCACTCTTAAGTAGGAGCTAAGAGAGGAAAAAGGAAGGAAAGAAAGACCACAGTGGTATGTTGAACTTTCAGAGGGAGAGAACAGACCTATGGTTGCCTAGGAGAGGGGCATTGGGAAGAGGTTGGGTGGGGGACATGGGGAATATTCTTAGTTTGAGGTAGTGGCCATGCTGATAGCATTGATTTGCTCACCACATCTCAGGCACAGGAGCTGTCAGTCAGCTCTTGCCTCATGAATATGTATAATCAATAAAAAATAAATAAGTAATATTAAAGCAAACAATGGCCAACAGACACATGAAAAAAATGCTCAACATCACTCAACAGCAGAGATATGCAAATCAAAACTACATTAATATAACATCTCACCCCAGTTAGACTGGCTTTATCAAAAAGATGGAGAATAACAAATGCTGGTGAGGATGAAGAGAAAGGGGAACCCTCCTACACTGTTCGTGGGACTGTAAATTGATGCTCAACTACAGATAGAACTGCCATATGACACAGTAATTCCATTAATGGACATATATTCAAAGGAATGGAAATCATCATGTCAAAGGTATATCTGCACTCCCATGTTTATTGCAGCTCTATTTGCAATATCCAGGAGTTGGAACCAATCTAAATGCCCATCATCAAATGACTAGATAAGAAAAATGTGGTATATTTACACAATGGAATACTATTCTGCCATAAAAAAGAATGAAAGTCTGTCATTCACAGCAACATAGATGAACTTAGGAAAGTCATAGTCATGTTAAGTGAAATAAGCCAGGCACAGAAAGAGACATACCACATGTCCTCACTCATATGTGGGAGTTAAAAAATAAAGAAAGAAAGATGCAAGAAGCACAATTGTAATAACATTCAAAATGATAGAATAGAACTGAGGTTTCCAGAGGTGGGAAAGTGGGGTAGGGTGTAAGGGAGGAATTAGTAAAGGGCAGTGAGGAACTATTACGTTGTATCTTGCTGAATATACTAATTATCCTGATTTAAACATCACATATTGCACACGGGTATTGATAGTCAACCCTGTACCCCACAGATATGTACAATCAACTATGATACAATAAAAAATAATAAAAAACAGTTTCTTCAAACCATGTAAAATTTACCCTGAAATACATAGGTTAAGTGACCTTCCAATTTATTAGCTTTTCAGCATATGTGATTTGTCTAATTATTCAGATGGTTTCTAATCATATCACTCTATTTTCCACTCTTAAATCCTACAAATGCTTCCTTCAAATTTTGGATAAATATGAAATTTATGGTTTTTATGGCTCTGAATAATCAGTTACAACCTCCTACTTGTTCTCCGTGTTCAAATACACTGGCCTTTCGTTTTTTAAATTTTCTTTTTTTTTTTTTCCTTTTTGTCTTTTTTCGTGTCTGGCAACGGATCGCAACACTCAGTGTCGCACCCATACCGGACCAGGACCGGCAACGGGATCGCAACCCTCGGCGTCGCTCCCGCACCTCGCTCAGCCAGTGAGCGGCCAGTCTGTATGTGGGATCCGAACCCTCGGCGGGAGCGCCGCTGCACTCCCAAGCGGCGCACTGTAGCAGTGCGCCACCGGGCCGGCCCCCAGTAATTTTTGTATTTTTTAAAAATTTTAGACAAAATCATCTTGAAATAGTGGTAATAACAAGAGTTGGGGAATAATGAAAGCACTTAATATGGGACTGTGACCACTGGGTTACCTGTCTAGCCTCTCGAGGTCAAGGTAAGTTCCAAGAGGTAAAAATCATGTGCTTTTCACCTAGCACAGACCAACTACAAAAGATGTTTGCTGAATAAATAGGTAAAAAACTAGCTTATTGTTGTTTGGTCATGAAAAACTTTCTTTTTGGTAGATTAAAGGCCTGGGATGAGCCAAAAAGTAATTAATTACTCTATTTTCATTTTCTGAATGTAAAATAAAGAGTCATTAAATCTGAGAATTTCAGTGCATCGTGAGGGCAAGTGTTATGTTTATGGGTTTTAGTTATGGTGGATATAGAATTCCCTGAGCTTGTGCTTTCCCTGGTGGCAGTATTTAAGAAGTATTCTTAAAATTTTCCC
Source organism: Galeopterus variegatus (assembly GCF_000696425.1). NCBI lineage: Eukaryota > Metazoa > Chordata > Mammalia > Dermoptera > Cynocephalidae > Galeopterus > Galeopterus variegatus. The sequence continues at coordinate 3,783 of NW_007728526.1, read as the reverse complement.
CTTTCCTAACTTTGGGAGAAAGAGAAGATGAGAGACAATCCATGTGCTTATTGAATTTCATCTTAAATTGGTCTGTTTATATGTCACTATTTCTTTATGCAGCTTTGGTTGTAAATTTTAACAAAATGGGAATCAAATGAGGGAATACATGATGTGTCTCTGCAGTAATTAGTGAGAAAGAGATTTGATGATTATCCAGTTAATCTGATCAACAAAGACAGCCAAATTGGGTAGTTTCTGTCTCAAAGTGGATCTATTTGGCCTAGTCAGTCCAAATTGACTGTGCACACTAATTACATTAACAACACAGCTGCCAACATTCTCCTCATTGTAGGATGCATGGAATCAGCTCAAAAATAGGGGGTGATGAAGGACACAGTAAGTAAACAAATATCATATGACAGCAAGTTAACCAAGTAAATGTAGCGGAGAGAAGCAAAACGGCAGGACTCAACTGTAGCATGCAAAAAGAACAAAAGAAGGCAAGGTCATAAAAAAATTAAAATAGTTGCTCACTGGCTGAGCGTGGTGTGGCCGGTCTCAAAAAAAAAAAAAAATTCAAATAGTCAATATCTAATAATATAAGAAATAAAAGAAAATAACAGAGGCAGTGACAGGAAATGATATAATCCTATGAAAACCACATGGA
>NW_007728526.1:2240-2445 GCF_000696425.1 Galeopterus variegatus | reverse complement strand
ATATCTAATAATATAAGAAATAAAAGAAAATAACAGAGGCAGTGACAGGAAATGATATAATCCTATGAAAACCACATGGATATATCATATTTTGTTTAAATGGATTAAAGATGATCAAATACTTTGACTTCTATGGCTTTTATTAACTCAAACACTACCTCTTCGATTTACTTGAAGTATTTGAACTAAAATATGTCCAAGCCCT
>NW_007728526.1:0-1590 GCF_000696425.1 Galeopterus variegatus | reverse complement strand
ATTTTTAAATTTTATAAAATTGTGCTTAATTTGAATTCAAACAACCACTGTGGATAATGGCTACCAAACTGGACTGTGTAGTTCTAGAGGCAATATCCAGTTACTTGCTACTGTAAATTCACCTATGTAGTATATATTTATCTATTTATATCCTAAAGTAAATCTTTTTTATCTTGACCCAAAGGGTCTAGAGAAAAACTTCCCCCATCACCTATGGCATGGGTAAGAACTATTCACATCATTAGAAAGGTTTAAAAAACATGAGATCCTAAACTCATTTCAAAAGTCTACTAATTCATATTATACTAAAAAAAGAGGACACTTAAAAAATATGAAAGAACAATATTGAAGAGCTTAAGTTCAATTAAAACAGGCCATTTTATATGTGTTGGGATTGCCGCTGCCAGTGCTATTTAACATCTTGGCTCTGGTCTCTTCTTCCCGTCCTCTCCCAGTGGGTGGGTGGCCTGGCCTCTTTTCTGAGTTCTTCAGGAGCCCGTACTTGGCTGGGAAGTGTGTCAAGAGATTTGAGCTGCCTAGACACTGGTGATAAGCCAGAGTTCCTCAGCTGAGGAGACCCAGAGCATAAAGACTAAATGCCAACGGTAATCCCATGGCCCGTTGTGTTTGATTCATGAGCCACCCTGCAGCCTCCTTTCTGAATTTCAGCTCCACACACATGGTCTTTCTTAACAAGTAACACTGTTTTTAACTAGAATTACTTTGATTCTGGGCTTCTTTAAAAAAGAGTCATTCTCTTTTTAAGGAATGTTCAGAGTGGAAATTGATTGCAAACTGATTAAACATAGAAAAATTATTTCTGTATATCTACTATAGTGTTGGAGGAGATAAAATGTTATTGATCCTAGCTTCTTAGTGAGTTTTCTGTTCAGGGATTTAGTCACTGACAATATAGTTAAAGGTGGATTTAAGAGCAATCCTTAGAAACCATGAAGCCAAATTTCCTCATTTTAAAGATGAGACTTTTTCCCCACCAACTGTTCAATTGCTGTTTACATTAAGGTACAAAAAAGTACTTCCAACTCTTCCAGTTATTGGAAGGATGGGCAAGTTGAATATGGTACCAATGTTGAAAGAAACCTCCCCCAAAATAAATATTACATAGTTTAAGTTATATATTATATGTAAACCATATATAGTATAGTTTTATATATTACTGAAGAAAAAGGAGAGAATATGTTTTATATCCTCTTGTATCTGTCCCTTGCCAGAATACAAGAGGCACCAGACATAACGTAGCAGGCTCACAAAAGCTAGCTAGAATCCTAACAGGTATCTTTACTTGCAGGGCTTCTGTCATGAGCAGCTCAAAATGACCAGGAAGCAATTATAGCTTTCAGTTTACTGGGACTCTTCTTGTGTCCCCAGTTTGAAGTGTCCACTTCGTGAACCAGAAGTTATAAACGCAGAGAACCCAAAGTAACAACTGTAGGAAGCACAAATTCCCTAAGTGGGCCACTGAGGGTGATGATGAGCTGGGTAACTTCTACTTTTATCCCTCAGTTCCTGGACCCAAATATTATACCAATAAGAAGCAAAGCACCACTTTATGGCTGTCGGTTCAAAAAA
>NW_007728525.1:314755-315283 GCF_000696425.1 Galeopterus variegatus | reverse complement strand
AATTTTTAATTTTTATTAATTGTCTTTAATTAGATTTCCGAATTACTTTCAGATTTATTACCAAGTTCATGAAAATAAGGAAGGCCATGCAACAGAATGGAAAGCTAACAATTTTCTAGTTAAACTGACGTGGCTTTAAATTCTGGATTATTCACTATGAACTAAGAGAGAGAGAAGGAAGGGAAGAAAGACCACAGTGGTGCACTGGACTTGCAGAGGGAGACAGCAACCCTAGGGTTGCTGGGAGGGGAGGTGGGGATTGGGTGGGGGACACAGGGAATATTGATAATTTGTGTTAATGGTCATGTTGGTAGTATTGATCTAACTGTCACATCTTGGGCACAGGTAGTGATGTCAGCTTTGTACCTCATGAATATGCATAATCAATAAAAATGTGGAAATAACTTTTTTCTTTTTTTGTTTTCATTTTTTAAAATTAATTTATTTTATTTTTTATTGTCATATAGTTTTGATTGTGAATCTGTGGGATACAGAGTTTAATATCATTTCCTGTGTGCAATATGTGAT
>NW_007728525.1:313105-314550 GCF_000696425.1 Galeopterus variegatus | reverse complement strand
TTTTGATTGTGAATCTGTGGGATACAGAGTTTAATATCATTTCCTGTGTGCAATATGTGATGCACAAATCAGAATAATTATTATATTCAACATTATACAATGTAATAGTTTTTCATGGACCTTTATCAATTCCTCCCTTACTCTACTTTCTCCTCTCCCTTTCCCACCTCTGGTGACCTCAGTTCTGTTTTCACCTTTTGAAAGTTCAATGTATTATTGTGATTGTTGTATCTTTCTATCTTTCATTTTTTTATTTGTCTATTTTTCAGCTCCCACCTATTAGTTACATCATGCAATATTTCTCTTCCTGTGCCTGCTTATTTCACTTAACACAATCTTCTCTGAGTTCATCAATTGTTGCTTAAAATGGCAGAATTTCATTCTTTTTTATGGCAGAGTAGTATTCCATTATATATTTATACTATATTTTCCTTATCCAGTCATCCCACAATGGACATTTAGGTTGGTTCCAACTCTTGACTATTGTAGAACTGTGATAAACATGGGGGTGCTGGTATCCCTTACACATGATTATTTCTATTCCTTTCGGTATACACCCAACAGCAGCATTGCTGGATTGTATGGCAGCTCTATCTGTAATTGTTTGAGGAGCCTCCATACTGTTTTCTGTAATGGCTGCATTAATTTACTGTTGCATCAACACTGTAGGAAGGTTTTCCTTTCTCTGCACTTTCGCCAAAATTTGTTATTCTCTGTGTTTTTGATAATAGCCAGTCTGACTGGAATGAAATGGTATCTTAATGTGGTTTTGATTAGCACATCCCTGGAGCTGAGTGATGTTGAGCATTTTTTCATACGTAGTGGTTCTCATATATATATATATATATATGAAGCACACATGAGGCTACTTCAAAAAGTTCATGACAAAATAGAATTAAAAAGATAATATGAATATTTACATGAAGTTTTTGAAGTACCCTCATATACATACACACACACACACACACACACACATATAACTCTTTGGGAGTATTTTTTTTTTCCTTTTTGTCTTTTTTCGTGACCGGCAACGGATCGCAACCCTCAGTGTCGCGCCCGTACCGGACCGGGACCGGCCACGGGATCTCAACTCTCGGTGTTGCTCCTGCCCCTCTCTCAGCCAGTGAGCGGCTGGTCTGTATGTGGGATCCGAACCCTCAGCGGGAGCGCCACCGCACTTCCCAAGTGGCGCACTATAGCAGTGCGCCACCAGGTCGGCCCGTATTGGTGCCTTTTAATGGTATAGTGTGGGTACATTTTTATAGAATATCGCCAATTCTTCTCTCTTGCCCCTCATGATATCGCTGTTATTCATTCATGTGCATTAATCATACAGTAAATTTTTATTATTATTAGTTTTATTTTTTATTGAAAATAATTGATCAAACATATTTGTGGGGTACAGAGTTGAATATCAATACCCATGGATAATGTATGATGATCAA
>NW_007728525.1:306135-312699 GCF_000696425.1 Galeopterus variegatus | reverse complement strand
TATTGAAAATAATTGATTAAACATATTTGTGGGGTACAGAGTTGAATATCAATACCCATGGATAATGTATGATGATCAAATCAGGATAATTAACATGGTCATTATTACAAAATGTAATCATTCCCTGTATCCATTAGTATTTTAAATAAGCATTTAGATTTTATACTGATACTAAGAAAAATAAATATTTTATTTTTTCTTCTTCATTGCTCCCCACTTTTTAATGTAGATCTGAGTTTCAGATCTATATTAGCATGTTCCTTCTCCTTGAAGTACTTTTAGCACTTCTTCCATAGAAGATCTGATGGCAATAGATTAGCTCAGTTGGTTTTTGTCCAAGAATATACTTATTTCTTTTTCACTCTTAAAGTATATTACACTGAATATAGAATTCTAAGTTGATAGCTTTTTTTATACAACACTTTAAATATTCCACTCCATTCCATTCTTGTTTCCATGGTTTCCAGTGAAAAGTCCACTGTAATTCTTACCATATTTTCTGTATAGGTAAGATTTTATTTTCCTCTAATTTCCTTCAAGATTTTCACTTTGCATTTGATTTCTTGCAGGTTAATGTACTTGGTTTCTCCCAGTTCAATGATAATGCCCCTAGGTGTAGATTTTTTTATTACTATTTTATTTCTTTGCTATTTATTTGTCTTGGTGGTTTCTGGGCTTCCCAAACCTGTCTGGTGTCTACAATTAATCAATTTTGGAAAATTCTCGGTTACTATTATTTCAAGTATTTATTTTGCTCCCTTATTCTTTTATTCTACTTCTGGTATTCCAATTACATATATATTATACCTTTAACTAAATTTTTCCACAGTTCTTGAATATTCTGTTGGTTATTTTTATTCTTTTTCCTTCTGAATATGAATTATATGAATTGCTTTTACTTACCTAGCTTAAAGCTCATTTTATTTCCTCAACTGTGTAAAGTACACTAATATTCCTATTGAAAGCATTATCATTTTCATTAATAGTGTTTCTTATTTCTAGCATTCATTTTGATTCTTTTTTATATTTTTCATCTCTGCTTACATTACACATCTGTTATTGATGTTGTATATTCTTCCAGTAGAACCTTTAACATACTAATCATCATTATTTTAAGTTTCTTACCTGATAGTTCTAACACCAAAGTAATATCTGAGCTGGTTATTATGCCTACTTTTTCTCTTCAAATTATGATTTTTGCCTTGCCCTTTGACAGCCCTGTAACTCTGTTGAAAGCCAAACACTGTGTCTGTGTTTGCCTCCCTCCAGTGTCTGTGTTTTTGCCTTCCCTATTGACTTTGGGCTTCCCTAAGTACTCCTCCTCAAAGAGGTTGGGATTTACATTTCTTTCTACTGTCATTTTGTGATTACTTCAAAGTTCCTTACACATCAGAACTGAAACTAAAAGTGTCTTTTCTTTCATAAATGTAGCATTTTTATATTTTAATACAAAAAAAAATTTACATGTAAAATTTAAAAGAATATCTGTAATATCTTAGCATACAATTTAATTTGATTGTTATGTATATCAAATAGATATTTTGATACCTTGTTTTGATAAAATATTAAAAACCTATGCAATCTTTATTTAAATAATTTAATAACATTACATATCTATAATTCCCCAATAAACATTACTTATTTATTTTGAAAGTACTTAGGAAGTGGGACATTGCCTATTCATTTAAATGCAAACAGTAAGCATGTGCATTTTTTCATTCCATGTCATTTCTTTTGGAGACTTTATTATATTTTCACTTCTGATCAATTTTTCTCTTATTATGCATGGTCAGTGTAGGAGATACATGTTTCTATCTTAAAGGAGTAGCAAATATGATCATTATTCACACTGATTGAAAACAGGCTACCTATTTCTAGGTAAAACTTTTATTCTATATCCATTCAAAGAATAAAGTCTATCCTATGTTTTAAACTTTATTGAACAAGTTCTCTTCAAAGATTTCATTATGTTTCTTTTTGTGATAGGAGGAATATAGATTAAAAACCTATTAATTTATAATGATATATTTATTTCAGTTATTTTTATTAATATACTTAAAATTAATGAAAATATATAACCAGTTATAAATAATTATATTTGCAATAGCCATTGAATTAAAGACTTATGGGTTGATATATAATTAACCAAAATAGGTGGGAATATAAAATTAAAATTAACATAATTAAATATAGAAAAACAAAGAATGTATTAGTACATATGAAAGTTATCGTCTGTCAGTGTCACCATGCAGTTTAGTCAGATGACTTCAATACGAAAGGATTTGTGGTACAACACACCTAGACCTCTTATGGACATCAAGTTCTTGGCATATAGATTTCCTTAGACAGTTTCAATCTGTACAGTAGGTAATTAAATCTAAATAATGGCATTATAAACCATATTATTAATAAAGAGTGACTTTTGTAAAACACTAGCATTGTATTAATAATCCTTTGGAAATGGAAAATATGGGCCCTCCATGAGAAATTACGTGTAATTGTACCCCTTCTTCCTTAATCTGTGGTTGCCAATAAGTAGGTAATGAATTTCCACGTCAAGATTAAAACAAGTCCTCCATTATGGCTGTTATGAAAAGCAAATAGAATTCAGAATGTGATTACTGATTATATGATCCCAACATTAGCCTTGTGTTAGAAAATATATGCCTTTGATCATTCTGGAATTTTAAACAGCTCCAGAACGCCTAACCTGTCTAGATCTCAAAACCCACAGCCCTCTAGGAGAGATGCTTCTCACTAAATAAATTTGCTGCTTAAACCACTTTTCCAAATTGGATAAGAGAAGTTTGTTAGAACAAGGTGTCTCTGAGTATATTATTTTCTCTTTAGCATTTTGCTGAAAGATAAGACTACATAATAAATACGTCCTTTCAAAGGGCTGTGAGCCAAGGCCAGGAAATTTAGGAGACTGATCTACAGTTTTTGGAAGAATTTATTGCCCCCAAATTTTAGGCTGAGGAATTGGCCAGTGATTTCAACAACTGAGAGTTTGGCAGCTATTCTTGGTTAAACAATGTATACAGTCCAAAAACACCAGTCTTTGGTCATCTCAAATGATTCTTTGAAGTAAGCAATCCATACTTCTGTTGAAGAATGGATGTAACCCTGCAAAATGCACTCCCAAGCTGAAATATTCTAAAGGTTCTTGACTTGGGCACATCAATGAAGATATAACTGAGGTAACTCTCAGGGCTTTGGCATTTCCCATTTGCTATCCCACTAATAATTAAGAACAACTGAACACAAAACCACTTGGAGCAAACTAGGAGTAGAAATTAAATTCTATAACATGAAAAAGGTCATTTAAACTTCCATGTCTAATATAATTCTTAATGGGAAAAAATTAAGATTGATTTCCTTCCAAGAATGTGAATAGGAAATGATGTCAACTCTTACCACTCCTAGTGAACATCATATCAGAAGTCACAGTCAATACAGTTAAGAGAATAAAGACATGAGTTATACAGATTAGAAAGGAAGAAATAAAAGTCTGTATTCAAAGATGACATGAATATACACAGAAAATTTCAAATAATCTACATCTCCCACAATTAATAAGCGATTTAACAAGACCACAAGATAAAAGGCTGACATAGAGATAGCAATTACACGCATGAGTTATACAGATTAGAAAGGAAGAAATAAAAGTCTGTATTCAAAGATGACATGAATATGCACAGAAAATTTCAAATAATCTACATCTCCCACAATTAATAAGCGATTTAACAAGACCACAAGATAAAAGGCTGACATAGAGATAGCAATTACACTTCTATTCACCTGAAATAATTGGAAAATAAAACGCAAAAAATAAACTATTTAAATTAGACAGTTATGTATAAATACAGCCAAATATGTGAATGAGCTGTACAATGTAGGTTACCAAATGCTGGTAAAAGAATATTCAAGATAACCTAAATAATAACAGAGATATACCATGTTTATCAAAGACTCAATGCAGTTAATATGTCAGTTCTGCCCAAATTTATCCACAGATTTATTCCAGTTCCAAAAAAAAAAAAAAATTGCAGTAGGATGTATTCATAGCTAAAGATAAGCTGATTTTAAAACTTATAAGAAATGTCATAGAAATTGAATGGACAAAGTGATTTTGAAAGACGTTAAAGAATTCTTATTACGCTATTTTAAGACTTTTTATAAAACAAAAAATAATCAAGACAATGTTGTATTCATAAAAGTATAGACACAAAGATCAGTGGAATGAAATTGAGAATTCAGATATTGAACCACATATATATATGGCTAACTGAATGTCAACAAAGGTGCTGATCTTAATAATACCATTGGCACATCTTATATTTCTCTAAAACAATTGTTTTATATGATGATCTTCAAGATTAATATCCTGAAATATGTAATGCTGGTTATAATAAATGTTTATATTTTGATATCTTATTTTCTGGATTTTTTAAATTTAATGTTTTCTAAATGAAAAAAATAATTGTTTGGTACACAAGCCTTCCTGCTTGCTTATCCTGATAGCTACTTTACCATTTTAAGTTGTATGTTGTGAGAGGTACAGGTCTAGTTTCATTCTCCTACATATGAATATCCAATTTTCCCAGCACCATTTGCTAAAGAGGCAGTCTCTTTCCTAGTGTGTAGACTTGATGCCTTTGTCAAAGATCAGGTGGCTGTAGGTGCAATGAAAGTAAAGTTTTGTGAATTTTGAGCTCAAATTCAAGGTTTAAGTTTTCTTGAATGAGAGGAATCACCCTTGACCACTATTATCAAACACTGAATTTTTATGTAAATTATATTTTGCTACATACTTGACAGCGTTTCCTAAGGAACTCAATCTAACTAATTAAATACATATAAAGTTTTTGATAATTAACCCATTTTCATTGTAAGTAATTTCAGATGCTTTACACATTTTCATGATGTCACTAAACTTAAATCCAGAAATAAACTCTCAGTTCCTAGACAAATTTACAGCAAATACGTTTTCCAAGCTCAAACTTCAGTTCTAGCAGTGTTTTTATGCCCTTGAGGCAAATGAAATGGATATTTCCATGTTTCAAAGTCCATTTACCTCTGCAATTGAGGAGCTCCTACTTTATTTTCAACTGGAAGTGATTGATATGAAATGTAGTGACATACATAAAAGGCAATATCAAGAGAAAAAATAATAGAATTTTATATGGTTTCCAAGCTGTAGGTATGCTCACTTAAAATCATATGCTCAGGGATGATACCAGAATTTGCAGTTCCTATCTGTGAGAAAAGTTGATATACCTAAAATCTAACCATAGATAATCATTAGTAATTGAAAATGTGTAATTGATTTTGATTATAGCAAATACTAATTTAAAATCCAAGACCAAAATGTTATGCCCTCCAAAAAACTAAAATCCCATTCTCCTTACGAATAGATCTGCATAAAAAAATATGTGGTTAATTTTTATTATTTTGGAATTTTGTCAATAAAATTTATAGAAATTTGTTTTATTAACTATTATATAACTACCTACATGGTATCTTTTTTATCTCTATCTTGAACAACAAATACTAAATTATTAATTAGCTGGCTTTTTATAGAAAATATTTACTGAGCACTGTTAGAAATTGAACTCTTATATATATTTTCCAGAAAACAAAACTCCAGGTCTAATGGTTTTACCAGTGAATTCTATCAGACATTTTAGAAGAAAACAGTATCAATTCTATACAATAATTTCCAAAAATATGGTAAAGAACAACTCTGATTTCATTTGATAAAGCCAGTATTACCCTAATATTAAAATCAGGGGGAAAAAATATTAGGAAAATCATAGATCAATATTTTTCATTAAGATGGACAGAAAAATCCTAAACTAAATATCAGAAAATTGGATCCAGTAATATATAAAATGTTTAATACACCATGACCAAGTAGGACTTATCAGGAATGCAAGCTCAGTTTAATATTTGAAAATTAATTTCATTACCATAGTAACAGACAAAATAAATAAACAGCATCATCATAGTTGATGGCAAAGATGAATTTAACATAATACAACATTAAATCATAAGACAACAGGTAAAGGAAACAACAGAGTGAAAAGACAACCAACAGAATGAGAGAAAATATTTGCAAAATATACATCCAACAAAGGATTAATATCCAGAATATACAAAGGACTCAAACAACTTTACAGCAAAAAAAACCCAGTAACCCAATTAAAAAATGGGCAAAGGAACTGAATAGTCATTCCTCGTAGGAAGATATACGAATGGCCAACAGACACATGGAAAAATGTACAACATCACTCAGCGTTCAGGAAATGCAAATCACAACCACCTTTGTCGGGCCTCCCTGAGCCAGAGGCCGACAAAACCGAGCGGGAAGAGACCCCGGTCCAGCCGGGGGTCCCTTGTGGGGCTGAGCGGGATGATGAGTGTCGCTGGCACGGCCCTTCCCCCCCAGGACCTTCCTCCCCGGGGGCTGAGAAAGAACACCACCGAGCCAGGAGAGTGGTCAAAGCCGGAACTCCGTTTATTTGCAGGGCGGCACAGCTTATATAGGGAAAAAGGGCAGGG
>NW_007728525.1:299791-305202 GCF_000696425.1 Galeopterus variegatus | reverse complement strand
TGGGATTAGAGGTGCGTGGGGCCGGGGCCCCGGGAGGGCGAGGCTGGCAGCTACGTGCCGTTGAGCGCTAGTGAAATGGTGGCCGCGGGGCGCATGAAATGTCGCCCGTGTGCGTCAGGGCGCATGTGCGCAAAGTTATGCCCAACAACCTTGAGATACCGTCTCACTCCAGTTAGGATAGCTAATATCCAAAAGACTGAGAATAATAAATGCTAGCAAGGTTGTGTAGAAAAAGGAACCCTCCTACACTGTTGGTGGGACTGAGAAATGATGCAGCCTTTATGGAAAATGGTATGGGACAGGGAGAAGACACAACAATCCCAACAATTCCTTGAACTTGTTAAGACAAGTGAACAGATATGATGTTGATGGCAGGGAAGTGGGTAAAGGGAAGGGGGAAAGTGGAATTGGTAAAGTGACTCAAAAATCAACTACATTGTATATTGATAAATTAAAATAAAAACAAAAATAAATAAATAAATAAATAAAAAGCCATTGACCTGCTGTGTGGTGGAACAAGTCAGGATGTTCATTTTCTATTTTTCACATAAAATTATGGAATTTATGAAGGTTAACTCCATGAGAGTGAATTGAGTTTACTATTGTCACTATTGGTTTAATAAAATATCCCCATATTTCTCACAAACTACCTGCTGAGAAGGGATACAATGAAAACCCATCAATGTTAAATACTGTCTGTTTTCACAACCTTTGTAAATTTATCCAGTTATGTCTTTTTTGCTCTACATTTATCAGATTTAACACAACTTACCAGATTCCATTTTAGGTTGCTTCTGATTAGTGTTTCCTCAACCCACTTGAAAGTATACTTGCTTACAGTTAGACTTTAGATAGAAGCTAGTTCTTCAGGCACTTCAAACTTGACATGGAGTCCTAAAACAACAAGTAAATAAACAACTAAGCAGTATCTGTAACATCTTCCATAAGGAAAACCACCCTTATGCTATTTTACTTGTTTTATGTCCCTTGATTTTTAATTTGCCTTGTTTTTCTTTATTATTTATGTTGCTCTGAATTTCCAAAATTATTTGAACAATTATTCTTACCAAAAATCTAATAGTTTTTAAAAGATTTTTTTTGAAACATTTCTTCAATTGCTTTTATCAAACACCAATGGCCAATGGCTTTCTTTGTTCTACTAAAAAATGTGCCTCACTAAGAGAAAGGTACTTTGGTTATAGCTATATTTTCTTTCTTTTCTTTAAAAAATATTTCTGAAAAAATTCTTCTGTGATTAAACATTTTGTTTTAAAATTTCTAATATTATTGGCCAAGGAACAAGCTTTGGATGGATACAGTGAATACAAAGTAAATTTCTTCTTCTGACATGACCTCTGTAGGGTGATTAATAAACAGTGGTTTAGAGATCACCATAAGAATTCTACATAATTAGAAAGCTACTCCAAGAACAGCACAAACTGAGGCACCATTTCAAAGATTCTTTAGGAATAGCTGTTCTCTGCAAGCGGATATTTAACCTAAGACCCTCAGAACAAGCTGATGATTTTGGCAGTGGACAGCTTCCACCCAAGATCCCGAACTAAGACCCCCATCTAATTCCTGTTTTGTTTTTTACCTGCTTGTTTATAATTATTATTCTCATTTTCTGTAGACCCAATATATTAGTCTCTTTATGCTCCTTATAACAAAATACTTGAAACTGGGTAATTAATAAAGAAAACAAAATTTATCACTTATACTTTTAGAGGCTGGGAAATCCAAAGTCCAGGGAACATACTGGGTAAAGGCCTTGGTTGTTGCAAAGTGACCCAGGGGTCTCACATGGCAGAAAATGGCAGAGCAGACAGAAAAAGAGAGAGATTAACTGCATCATGCACTCTTCTTTTAAAGCTCTCCGAACCACTCCCATGACCACCATTATTAATTTATTCACTACTGCATAGTCCTACAATCTAATCACCTTTTCAGAGCCCCACCATTCAATTACCATAATAAGATTTCTCGCCCTCAACAGTTTCAGTGGGAATTAAGTTTTGCAGGGGACATTCAACCCAAGGTATCCAAATTGTTGTTCACCCATAATGTACTTTTTTCTATTTCTTCCCTGCTTACTATGCAAGGTGGATTACAACATAGTCATTCTAATGCCAATCTTAGAGTATCCTAAACAGTAATCACAGCAAGGTGCACATAGTTAACACTACACTACTGTTCACTTAAAAATTTAAGGAAAAATTTAAATGAGGAAGAAAGTAAAACATATTCATTTAGAGTTTCAAAATTACCACAGTTACATGCAAAGGCAACCATAAATATCATGTAAATAAATGAAGACCACCAATATGATAATAGGTAGAGGCTATAGCAAGAGAGTCAGTTACCATCACTTGTGTTTGGAAGAGACTCAAACGCAGGCCTGAGAGTGGGAAAGTTTTACAGTGAAAAAAGGGAAGACTTCAGGTATACACTGATTAGGAATTGTTGGTGTCGAAAAAAATGGGGCAGGTAAGTAGAAGTAGTAGGCCATCCTATGTTATTTGAGGAGCCTACTTAGTTTCTCTGGTTGATCCTGAGTTAGAATTAAGAGCAAAACTTAGGAAAGCTGGATGTTATTTACCAAGTCCTGATCATTCTAGGATAATTTCTACAGAGTGAGTGTTTGGCATCCTGGACTAGGTGCTGCAGAGGTTACGAGTCAGAGCTATATTTTCATATATGTTTTGTCCACTGTCCATTTGTACTGATATATTCAGTTTTGTGTATTAGAACATTCAAAATACCCACTTTTTGTTAATTTCTCACTTATAAAAGAAGCTAGCCAATTCACGGACAGCTAGTTATCTAGACATTTACTGATGAGGGATTGTTCAGTCATCTCCATAGTCTCCTGTATTGTGTCGGGTCTGCCACTGGCCAACCCAAACAGCCCTAGCCTCGTTCCTTTTGGTGGGCAAGCGAATGGCCCAGATTCCTCTTTCCCTCTAGTCCCCTTTGGAAGGAGACAGGGGAAGAGAGCCATGAAGAGAGGTGAGCACACTGCTGGCCCCAAACAGCCCGGTTAAAGGACACTCAGACGCGGCGGGGGTTCTGTTGAGCAGTTTCGTTTATTATCACACAAGCACTTGCTTTTAAAGGCAAATGGGGAAGGGAGGTTTTTACATCCTCCTATCAAATTAAAGGTTATGAGAGCATGCATCTTGTCTCAATGCCTAGCTATTGCAACCACACAGTGTTCACGAGTGCAGAAGCACGTATTTGGCCAATAAGGGCTAAGGCAAGGTTCCCGCAGCCACTCCCACCCTACCTCTTCCCGGCGCCGTCTTAGGCTGCCACGTTAATATGCTCTTATGGGCACATAATGGTGCCACTTGTAATGTCACTTAAGGTGGCGTTAGTTTTTAAGGCCCAACAGTATTGCAAGATCTTCTTGGTCATTTTGCTATCATACTATCATGGTGATCACCTGATAGAAGAGTAGCTGTTCAGACAGACGCAATTAAGCTTCTGGTTAGACTGCAGCAGGCCCATTACATAATCACTATGTCAAAAACAAGAACAGTTAATAATCTTTGTACTATACTTCAGAACCAAGAATACCAATTGCTCAACCAAGGTCAAGAGAACAAATCCCATGAGGCCATGAGTATCTACCTTACTGATCTAAGTAGTTTTTTTTTCCCCTAATGTGATATATAGCTTGTTCTACCTTGCCGGTTTCATTGATCCAAGCAAAGTAAGAAGTTTTAGCAATGGCACACATACCACACTAGTAAATTAATAAATGTAATATTTCAGAGCTTAGATAAAAATAATAGTGATAAAATGATTATTTTTGTCACTAATTAATGAGATAAAACATGTTTTTGAAAACATACTTAATGACATTTAAGCCATTCATTTTGTCTAGAAATTACTGCATTTTTTTCTGTTTAGTATTGCTGTCTAACAAATTGTTAGAAAAGTTATTGGCTTGAAATTAGTTATTTAAAGCTACAGTTTTGGTCAATTTTCCTGACATTGATGCAACTACCTCCTCAGGTGTCTACAATAAAATACTGGCAATAAAATTACATTTTGCCTATTTCAACCAATTCCCTCATTGTTATAAAAAGATTGGTAGAAATAAAACCCTTGTGCACTGTTGGTAGAAATGTAAACTGGGTAGCCTCTATGCAAAACAATATGAAAGTTCCTAAAAAAATCAAAAACAGAATTATCAAATGTGTCAGCAATCCACTTCTGAGTACATATCCAAAAGAATCAAAAACAGGATTTCAAAGTGATATTTGTACACTTATGTTCATTGTGGCATTGTTCACAATAGCCAAGAAGTGAAAGCAAACTAAATGTGCATTGATGGATGAATGGGCATATAAAATATGATATATACATACAATGGAATATTGACATCGAAAAGAAGAAAATCCTGTGATATGTTACAACATGAATGAACCTTGAGAACATCATGCTAAGTGAAATAAACTAGCCACAAAAAGACATACAGCACATGATTCCACTTATATGAGGTATTTAAATTAGGAACATTCAGAAATACTTTGTGGTTGCCAAGGGCTAGGGGGAGGTGGAAAGGAGGAGTTGTTCTTCAATGGGTATAAAGTTTTAGTTTTGTAAGAACATACATTTCTAGAGATGCCTTGATGCATTAAGACAAACATTTTTTTTTACAATCCAAGTGTAAAATTTGATGCCTTCCTTCACACCTTTACAAATAGATGAAAACATTCTTTTACAGATAGATGTTATTTTTAGCAAACACGTATTTCTTGTTTCAAATCAACAATAAAAATTAAGGTAATATTTTAAAATGTATTATTATATAAATGAATATTATTTTCTAGAGGTAATAAATGCTAAAAAAATAATTAACTGACTTTTTATATTTACATTTTCTGGCTATTCTTTCTGAAAAGCAATTATTTTGCTATCTTTTCAATTTTGCCATCATTTACTTATCAAATCCGTATGGATTGTAGTCGTGCAAACCATGCAGAGTTAAATTTAAGGATGCCTCAAAATTTCATATAATTGTAATATAGGCAGGATATTGGCTTTTCAATGGATTCGTTTAAAGAAATAAAGTGTATCCAAGTATTTATGTGCTGCAGCTTTCAAAGGAAATATTTGCACAATTAGCCAGTATCTCAAGTTATGGAATTTGCTAAATAACATTTATATTCATATTAGGAAAGTTAGTCTCTATATAAATGCATTTTTAAAAACTTACTAATTTTTTAATCCATTCTTTTCAACGACATTGTAGATGAAAAGGCTGACAATTTTATTGATAGCCACATAACTACTTTTAAAGATTAGTATATGAATAATTATCCAAAGTACTATGTTTTATGGAATTATTTGTTGTGAAAGCCTTTCTAGCTTAAATATAAAAGAACAATTTTGATTTAACA
>NW_007728525.1:298345-299461 GCF_000696425.1 Galeopterus variegatus | reverse complement strand
TTTTTAATCCATTCTTTTCAACGACATTGTAGATGAAAAGGCTGACAATTTTACTGATAGCCACATAACTACTTTTAAAGATTAGTATATGAATAATTATCCAAAGTACTATGTTTTATGGAATTATTTGTTGTGAAAGCCTTTCTAGCTTAAATATAAAAGAACAATTTTGATTTAACAGATAGTAGCAGCTAATGAAAAGCTGATAGAATTAAGGCTCCAAATTATAACAGCTATGTAAACATAATTATAATTAGAAGACATTTTAAAAAATGTAATCTGTAAGTCATTATCTACAAAATAATAAATTCTGCAAGTAAATGACAACTATACAAAGTAGGATACTTTTATATAGTCATAATTTCTGATCCAAAATATCCAGTATTTCTAACTTATAGCAAGTCTTGTTATATCGACTGTGATTTTACTGCTTCGTATAGTGATAGCTATTCTTGTCTATCATAAAATTACCTTTGCAAAAAAACATGATATTTTTTGCCAGAGAAATCGATTTCTATGGTTTTCCTCATCATCGAAACACAAAGATAACTTTTGTTCTGGTCATATCATAAGAAACTGCCTACTGAGAATCGCTGTGTATAGTGGAAAATAAAACGCAGGAAATCTGTGATTTTTAACCCTGTAATTAATAGTTCGTCTTTAAGGAATTTACTTAACCAGACAAACCCACTTTATCAGAATGTTTTTGCATTCAATCCTTATGACAAAGTTTAATAATATTTATGAGCTGTGGGCCACTCCTAATAAATAGAAATGCTTATGTGTAAATGTTTACTAAGCACACACTTAGAATATGAGGGAGGGAGGGAGGGAGGGAGAGAGAGAGAGAGATGAGATACCCCAGGTAAAAAAGCAGCAAGAGAAGCAATCTCCAACATGGACAACAAACTGATACTTATAATTTTTATTGAGTTATCCTGTTTCTGTCTAACTAAAATTCTAATAGCCATTAATTTCTTAAACTATCAAGATATGGAAAACATCTAGTCAATGTAAGTCTGTAATAATCTCTGCTATTCCTTGCTGTTGTATTTCTCTTTGTGTTTGCAGACACCATAAAGCAAGAACTAACAAGAGGTCTATGTGAATTTGAAA
>NW_007728525.1:294622-297205 GCF_000696425.1 Galeopterus variegatus | reverse complement strand
CGGAAGGGCGAGGCTGGCAGCTACGTGCCGTTGAGCGCTAGTGAAATGGTGGCCGCGGAGCGCATGAACTGGCGCCCGTGCGCATCAGGGCGCATGCGCGCAAAGTTATGCCCAACAGTTTTTCTCTTATAACAAGTAAAATTTTGTATTTAATGTATTTTACTTTAGAAGACTCTCCTGCTCATCTCTCTAACAAAGACAGACAAAATAGTAAATACATAACTACACTTGTATGAAAATAACTAAAGGAGAGCTCTGGAGCACATCAAAACAGTAACAGACCCTGAAGAATACAGAAACTCAGGATAGCCACATAGAGAAGGAAAGAAAATACCAGGCCTTCACCACCCAACCCCCCAGTCAGAAGCAGCAGGAACCCAAGAGGAATTTCTGACTGCAGGGGAAAAATAAGTGAAAGCCGTGCCATGGACACTTGCATTCCAAAGTACAAGGGAGCTGTGTAGCCTGTGCAGGCCATGAGCCTGGTGTGGGGAGCCCACACAAATGCATTAATCGAGGGAGAGAGTTCAAAGTGAGCCCCCCCACCCCCCAGGTGCTGTACTGCCAAAGCAGTTACCACTTTGGGATTGGAGCCAATAACTGAGTGCATTAAACCCTAGGGCCCAATAGCTCTCAGCATCTCTACATCCCTGAGGTCCTTTCATCACACAGTGTCTCTGGCTCCCAAGCCCACGTGCCTTCCTGCACCCTGGGAATAGGCTGTCTAGCACAGCATGGAGGCCACCTCAGGAAAAAGGGAGTCAGTGCATGCACTTTCTGGAGCCAGAGAGCTGACCAGCTGGGGCCTTCTGCCACTTCCAGCAACACTGCTGTCTTCAGTACAGCATTCATGTACCTCTCATAAGGACCCCGATTCCAGCAAACATGCTCAGACCCAGGCACTCTAGCTAGGAAACTGTAGAGTGCTTGCACAACTCTCTGAGAGGTATAGAGCCCAATCTTCAGCTCTAGCGAGCCTGCCCAGGGCTAACCAAACCAGTTGAACCCATCCAGGGCCCCAGCTGGGCCTGTCCACAATCCCAGCGACCTCACCCAGAGTGGCCCACTCTGGCTGGGGAGCTGCAGAGTGACCCAACTTCTCTCTTGCAGGCATGGGACCTACCCACAACAACAGCAGCTTTGCCCAGAGTGACCCACTCCAACAGTGGTATTGCAAAACAATGCAGTGTCTCTGTTGAGGGTGCAGAGCCCTGCGTACAACCCTGGAAACCTCACCCAGAATGGTCTGCTTCAACAGTGAAGGTGCAGAGCACCCCAGCATCTCTATTGTGGGTACAAGAACATCCGAGCATCTCTCTTGCAGTCTTGAGGTCCACCCATGATTGCAGCAGCCTTTCCCAAAGTGGCTACTCCAGCTGAATACATGCAGAGTGCCTCAGCATCTTTCTTAAGGGAAACAGGTCCTGCCAATGGCCCCAGCCCCAGCAACTTTGCCCAGTGTCACCCACTTCAGCTGAGAGCATGATGAGCAGCCTGATGTCTCCTTCAAAGTACAAGAACCTAATCTTGACACCAGCAATCCTGCTCAGTATTGCTGATTTAAGCTGAGGAGCTGCAGAGAACCCCAATGCATCTATCAAAGGCATAGGATCCTGACCAAGGCACCAGCAAGCCTTCCCAAGGTGGCCCACTCCAGTCTAGAACACAAAGGCACTCACAGACAACTCTGGCCTTGAAGAGTGGAATAAATTACATGGATTCTACACTGCTGTACTCACCTGGAACCAAACCTTAAATACCCTATCTAACTGTCACTGTAAGATGCATCTATAGGAAAGAGTCTCTCCCTTCAAAAGCTAATCCAGAGTGTTACAAGAAGCAACTGTTCTATCAGATGCCCAGACATTAATGTAGGGATGCAAGAAACATGAAAAAACAAGGAAACATGATACCCCAAAGGAATGCAAAATTCTCTAATACCAGACCACAAAGCAAAGTAAACCCATGAAATGCCTGGAAAGGAATTCCAGACAATGACTTAAAGTAACTCAGTCAGATGCAAGAAAATACTGATAGACAACACAACAAAATGAGAAAAACAATTCAGAATCTGAAGGAGAAATTCAACAAAGATAACACAGATAGAGCTACCATGTGATCCAGCAATCACACTACTGTCTATGTACCCAAAAGAAAGGAAATCAACATGTCAAAGGATACCTGCATTCCAATGTTTATCACAGCTCTATTTACAATAGCCAAGATTTGGAACCAACATAAATATCCATTGATGGATAATTGGATAAAGAAAATGTGGCATATATACACACACAAATAATACTCAGCTTTAAAAAGAGAATGAGATTCTGCCATTTTCAGCAACATGGATGAGCCTGTAGAAAATTATGTTAAGTGAAATAAGCCAGGCACAGAAAAAGAAATACCACCTGTTCTCACTCGTATGTGGAAGCTAAAAAATAGAACAAAGTAATAATAATAGTAGAGAGTAGAACCATGGTTACTAGAGGCAGGAAAGGAGAGAGTTGAGGATAGCAAGAGGCTGGTTAATGGAATCACACTTATAACTAGACAGGAAAAATACGTTGTATTGGTGTACAGTAG
>NW_007728525.1:293358-294231 GCF_000696425.1 Galeopterus variegatus | reverse complement strand
TGGTTAATGGAATCACACTTATAACTAGACAGGAAAAATACGTTGTATTGGTGTACAGTAGTGCTAGGCATCTATAATTACCAGTGCTTTATTGTTTGCTGTTAAATGGCTAAAGGAGAGGAACTTAAATGTTCTCATCACAAAAAAGCAATATATTTTTGTGATGATGAATTTGCTAACTACCCTGATTTGATCACTACCTGTTGTATACATGTACTGAAATATAACTCTGTACTCATAAATATGTACAATCAAATTATGTTTCAATTCAATTTAAGAAACCATAAGCATTCACTTACTTAAATGATATCTGATTTGAATTGTTGTCTTTTTATAGTTTGGAAAATCCATGAATATGAAAATATCAATCAGTGTAGTCTGCAGGATATAGAAAAGTTTATGAAAATGACCCAAAGGCCTAAACGTTTGCTGCATGGCATAAATTAACATCTTTGATTTTTAATAAAGATGGATTTTAAAAGAAATATGCCCTCAAACAAATACTGGAAATAAGATAATTTTGATTCCTAAAATGTTTTTAAAATATAGTAATTTCCCATCGAGAATTTACCCTATTAATCAATAAATTTCTTCTTAAAATATTGAAGATACTATCTTGTATTAAGGATGTTTAGTTCTTGCTTGTCAATAAAATATTTGCCTTTAAAAACTGATGTGATATTACTAATATGCATAACAATTTCCTCTGGAGAGATTAAAACAAAAATTGTATTTTTTTTTTTTATTCCTGTGAGTTCTTGAAAATAAACGTTTCATGATTTCACTGATTGTGTACTGGCTCTCAGCCACCAAACTATTAAAGGAACACATTATTGGCTTTGAAATCCTATCTTAAGCAAATTACTATTTGGG
>NW_007728525.1:290648-293286 GCF_000696425.1 Galeopterus variegatus | reverse complement strand
AATATTTGCCTTTAAAAACTGATGTGATATTACTAATATGCATAACAATTTCCTCTGGAGAATTAAAACAAAAATTGTATTTTTTTTTTTTATTCCTGTGAGTTCTTGAAAATAAACGTTTCATGATTTCACTGATTGTGTACTGGCTCTTAGCCACCAACTATTAAAGGAACACATTATTGGCTTTGAAATCCTATCTTAAGCAAATTACTATTTGGGTAATTTTCAAGGGAAGGAAAAAAAATAAAGTATCATAAGAAATAAATAGGTGATATAGAGGATATTTTCAATTATAATTACAACTATTGTCACAGTCCAACTTTAAAGATAATTAGCCAGTCTTCTAAGAAAGGATATATGTGTTTAATCTGACTAATGACACTTTGGGCTTTACTAAATATCCATTATATGTTCATTGTAAAATATTAACTAAGAGACATTCTTCTATGTTCTGGGGACACAGCAGTGATACAAAGTCCCTGCCATCATAAAGCTATTTAAATATCACAAAGTTACTTTAATACAGGAAGACTAAAAATAAGCAAGTATATACATAATATTAAATTAAGGTAAATTATTAAGTTTATAGAGAATAATAAGGAGAAAGGGAGAGCATGGGCAAGAGAGTTCAATTTTAATAACAGTTTCAAGGAAGACTTCCCAAATTTATGGACATTTGAACTGGCATCTGAAGTAAAGGAATGATCCATGTGGATGTGGATAAGAGGAAACCAACATAAAAGAAACAGGAGACGGTAAGACAAAGACAGGAGTCAGTCTGCTTGGGAGGAATTGTGGTTAGAGATTTAGTTTGGCATCAAATATTTGATTAGCTTAAGGTATCAAAACACACTTGATGACTTGATGATTGATCAGACTGGCAGTTTTGCTCTCATTTATGTGGGCCACATAGTGATAAGTACCTAAGATATGTTAATCATATATTCTTATCCTTTTTTGGGTATACTCATCTCCTAGATGAGGCCCTGGAACACAGGAGATGCTGTGTACATACTTGAACAGTGGAACTAGGTGGCTGTAGAATAACAGTGCCTGGTGAATTCACAAGGAAAACAATCATTTACTTGGAAGCTGTAGCATATTTTTACATTTTCTGACTCTGAGGAGAAAAACAGAAGTAATTTCCCTAATTTGAAAGTATGGGTCATTAGCACGTAATTAGAGAAATTTGCACTGATGGTAGTTCAATACAGGAAAGGCCCTGTAGCTAAACTGAGACATTAAATCAAGATTACTATAATCAGGTAGAGAAAGCCTAAATATCCTCCCAGCTCTTCAAAAATTAGCCATAATTTCCAACAAGTACTATGAGTAACATACATGCGTGTACACACACACACACACACACATATTATATAGACATAGATTTTATGATATTATCGGAATTTTCAATGATCCCTAAAAACAATGGTTTGAAAACACAGCTCTGTAACTTAGTCATTTGTTTATCTTTATATATAATTATATATCAATTCTTTGGGCCTGTCCCAGACCTACTGAATTGTAACACTTAGCACTGGAGTCTGAAGAATGTATTTTGTGAAGATTCATTAGTGATTTTGATACTACTGTTTTTTAAATTGGGATATAGAAACTACATGCAAGCATACAATGCATTTCCATACATGTATTCAATTAAGTTCCAGTTATATTAAATGCACCATGATATGCACTGGTAAATCCACATGAAACTCTGAAGAAGATATATGTCATCTATGTTGTGCAGAGTATCAAAATTGTAGTAGTTTAGGCAATTGAAGTTAATTTTTCTTTCAAATAATATTCCAGACAGGTGCTCACATCATACTAGTGTATCTCCTTTCCAGAGTTATTCAGGGATTCATAACTGGACTTTCTTGACAAGTCAACCACATTGGAAAATTGTTTGACATTACCTCCTAAAGCCTACCATTTATATGGCATATGACCGATCAGTTCTACCAGAGACATATATCCAGAAGAATCATTTGTGCGCATACAACAGGAAACATGCACAAAATTATTTTTATCAACCCAGGCAAAACAGTGAAAACTTGAAAACAACCCAGTGCCAGCATAAGAGGGATACGTAGAGGAACAATTTGTGTTATATTCACACAGTTAATATTATAAAGCACTCAAAACAAAAACTTTCAAAAGCACAGTAATATAGTCAAACTTTATCAATATAATAGTAAGTAAAGAAGAAAGTTTATCACATACATCAATTACATACATTGCATCAATTTTTATATTTATATCCTTTACATAACATTAAAACAACTAAAGTAAAATATTAATTTAGGGCTCATATAAATTACACAAGATGTATTTTTAAAAAACTATGGAGAGATGAAAAAATTAAGAATTATTTTTTCAGGAGCCGGCCTGGTGGCGCACTCGGTAGAGTGCGGCTCTTGGGAGCGCGGAGGGTTTGGATCCCATATAGAGACCCGTCCGCTCACTGGTTGAGCGCGGTGCAGGCGCGACACCAAGGGTTGTGATCCCGTTGCCGGTCATGAAAAAAGACTAAAAAAAGGAAAAAAAAAAAAAAAAGAATTATTTTTTCAGGGAAGACATAGTGATGGGTTAAATGGTTAAACTAGGTTGACTGATGATCAAGTCATAGTGTTTATTG
>NW_007728525.1:288560-289316 GCF_000696425.1 Galeopterus variegatus | reverse complement strand
CATAGTGATGGGTTAAATGGTTAAACTAGGTTGACTGATGATCAAGTCATAGTGTTTATTGTATTAAGTAATTGAATGAACTAATTAAACACCTAATTATATAATAAAAGTAGACCATGACATAAACAATGGGAACATACCAGGAAAAAAAGGGAGTGGGATTAAGCCATTTCTGGTAACTGATTTCCAAAAATATTATATAGGAAAATTTCCATGAAGAAATTATAAGAATTGAATGTATAATATGCAGCTCTTCTTGGAATAATAATTATTTAGGAAATAATATATCATTTCATTATATGTTATACATAAATATATAATATTTATAAATATTACATGACATATGCAAATAACAAATGTATGCAAAATATATAATCTATATAAATAACGTACTTAATGCTGAAAGTTTTATCAGGTTGGTCAGTGTTGGAAAAGGCAGTCACATTTGTGCAATATTCCAACCCCCACACAGCTGCATACGGATGGCCCTTGGGCAAAAACACTTCTTTACCAAGAAAGAGTCCTCACAGTTTGAGCTTATTGCCTTGCATGGGAATATTTTCTTGTTTCAGACTCAATGTGTACTTTTTTTTCTGCTTAAGCATGTGCTGTGTGTCATGTACCACCTGGCCAACTCCACTACTGTGACTGTTCACAGCAGGGAAGGAATGGGGTCTTTTGCCTGCAGCATAAGAGGGGCAGGTGTGTGTGGACCATCTTCTTGTGTCCTACAAAGCAAGATCTATTGGCCATGAA
>NW_007728525.1:230523-288470 GCF_000696425.1 Galeopterus variegatus | reverse complement strand
GGGGCAGGTGTGTGTGGACCATCTTCTTGTGTCCTACAAAGCAAGATCTATTGGCCATGAAGACCAACACTCACTATTAAAATGGCTTTTGCTTTGTCTCTTCTCTATGTGAGTAAGGCCTCTAATCCATCTAGTTCCTATGTATGTCATGGATTTCTTGGAAACCTTAATCTCTGCAAACCTTGCGGTGGGTTAATATCCTGGAAGTGCTGTTCTTAATGGTAGACAACAGGTGTCACGTGCTCAACGGTTGTGATACATTCATTTCAGGGGCATAGTATAAAATAGCTAAACTTTAATCTTCCATTAGAGATAAATCCATATATCACGTCAAAAACTTAGCAATAAATATGAAACATGTCATGTTATTTAAAAACATAAAATTAAACAACAAAAAGAAAACGAACCACTAAAGATGGGTAAGTTTAAAAATGGATTGACTCGGAGGACCAGGAAGAACAGTGGGGAGTGGTACAACAATGGCTGCTGTTTCATGTTTTATTTTTGAAAACATATGAACATTTAATACCTAAAAATAATAAAAATTAAATGAATTCCAGAGTAAACTAACTTGCTAAAACGTTTTTCCTAGAAGTTTATAAGACTCAGTTGGTTTTTCTCTTGGTGCCATTTCAACCATACTTCTTTAGTTGTCCTTTGATAAGTAATGGATGGGGATTGTGAGGAATTAAGGCATGGAATGAGTTGTTAAATTTCAAACATAATTCTCAAGGGGTTTTATTTTGGTTGAGATATTCCTTGCTTAAAAGTTTTAAAAAGTCAATTGGTTTATAGATTTTTTTAACCTTCAAAATGGAAATAACAGTAGTAAAGTACTTTGCAAGAGTGTTAAGAGAATAAATTACTGGTGATAAACCTGGCACTCAATATTTTTACACATTGCTACTTCCCTTGACACACTCCAGACTTTAATTCTTTATTTTTAAGAGCTTCAAATTTCACAGAAATGACATCCAAGGGAAAGGGACAAAAAAAAAAAGAGTTGAGATGTTTATGTCAAAACCAGTGTAACCTCAAACCAAGAACATATTTAGATCTTCTCCGTGGCTGCTTTGCTTGTGACAGGATCCTCTCCATTTGAAGTCAGCTCAAGCAGTTCATGAACGAGCTCTCTGCAGTAGCAAATGCTTTCTCCTTTTACCAGCTGTGGCTACCCACTGGCTTCTGCTTTATAAAAATGGTTTCAGTCTGAAATAAAACATACAATTAGAAGTGCATATACACACAGTATTATTTCACTGCATGGACTTCCCACAATAATTGCACATTAAATGGCATCTTTTCCTTGTTCAATAAATATAAACATATGGGGGTTGGCTAATTACTTACAATGGTAATTAATTAGCTGTATATATAGCTTTCTTTGCAGATTTTCATGTAACTCACAACTGAAAATTCAAATCTACAAATTTATTAAACTTAGAATTCTAAATACTGCTGATTTTCCCCCTAGCTGTTCTTTTGCAAGAAATAGGCCATACACAATATGACCATAAATCTAATTGTTTTTTTTGTTGTTGTTGTTTGTATGTTTGTTTTTTGTTTTTTTTAATCTGACTTTTGACTTACACAATCATTTAAATTAACTTTATGTCAGGATTTCCATTACAGAATTCTCTCTAAGGTATTTGCCACATACCTCATACATTCATTTGAAGAAAAAATGTTTTAAATTAAATGTGCTTCATAATACAGAGAAATTTCAGTGATTCTGCTGTTATGCATACCAAAGATTTCCAGAAATTTATTCAGAGTATTTCTAAGATACCATTAGAGGAAAAGTATTGCATTTAACAAGCATGTATTCCTAATGTACTTCTATTGCTTTGAATGTATTTTGTATAAAAATACCCTAAATATTCGCTAAATGAAATCACAATACAATACGTATATGCTGCCAAACCTTTTAAACTTATGGAACACTAGCAATGTTGAAAAAGATTAACATAAATTTAAAAATATGTGTTTCAGTGTAGGGCATAGGCAGAGAGAAGTGACTTTTGGAAACCCAAATGCTTATGTTTTTGTGGCCCTTATTCAGACAGATTACCAGAGCTACTAAATAAAAATGGTACCTTTTTAAAATTCCATTCACCCTTGCCTACTCTTGTAGGAAAGATTTTACTAGTTATGTGCACATCCTGAATACCCCTGCAATGGAAGAACTCATGACAGCTGTGCTCAGGCCTTAGGGAAGCCTGTCCAGAGCCAGGACTGCATTCATGAAAAGCTTTGCAATGTAGTAAGCTTATTCTTCTTGTCTGTTCTGCATAAAAATGATCCCAAAAAACCAGACTTGCATTGTCTACTTACACATGGCTGTCCATGATAACACTAATGTTTGTTGAACCTCACTGGTGGGGTCACTTCATCAAAATTAACACAGCTGGTTTGGGCAGCTTCTGGTTTGATCCATATCGATCATGAAGACAACTAAAATGGAAGCATTTATATTTGCCACTCTCATACAAAATATTAAGCTAAAGAAATTTTAAAGGAAAATGGGCTGTTTAATTAATCTTAATCATTTTAGTAAATTAATTCTTGACTGCAACATTCTAATAGCTGGATCCCTTATTCTTCAAATCGCCCCCTGTATCTTATTGTCTCCTCCTCCACTGCTCAACAGAATGAACTCCAACCCTCCATCTGAGCATTCACTATATCCTGGCTGGTGTCATTTATCGTTTTCCTACCTTTTATTATCTAATGATGTATTGTTGAACTTTGCTTGCAGTTATGTCTTCCTTGACAGCAGATTACTATGTAATGCAGAGTGAGCAGTGAAAAGCTTAAGCTCTTTTCTACTAATATCCGCAAGCAGAAAAACAATACCTGTGAAACTTTTTCTTTGGAATGACTGATGTGCACTTATCCCCATTCAAGCTCCTCATTGTAACTCTTGTTCTAAAATATAAATTGTATAATGCCTCTTCTTGTTTAAAACTTCTTTTCAAAAGTTCCCCTTTAGTGTAGAATAAATTTAAATTTTTCAGTGGCTATCTCCTTAACACATCAAGTGTTATAATTAAAGCAAATTCCAGTCCAAATTCTGTCACACATACAAATATCTATATTTTTTTTTTTTTTTTTTTTTTTTGGGTGCACTCTTGTCTGTTGCATGAAAAGTTCAACCAAGACAGATGGGACGGCATTCCAGAGGTTGCGTCCTACAGCCATGTAGCTGGGATCAGGCAATAGCAATCACACAAACCGATAAGAAGACACAATGCTGATTAATAAGCTACTATTTCACTGGTAAAACTCATATTTGATATTTATCATACTAATGGGCAAGCCTCATGTATTGACAGAACTGACTGGCTTAAGGGAGTGCAACACTGCCTCTGAAGTATCCCCTTTCTGAAATAACACCAGTTGACCATTCCTCTGTGATAGATTTTCTATAAGTGCAACTTATTACCTTAGATTTGAAACTTACATTAAATAGGACAAGCATAGTATTATATTTTCTATGCTGAAGTATGTGAAATTATAGATGTTTTGATAATAATTAGACGTATTTTCTGCTGGTTACATTTTATTCATAAAAGTATTGCATGCTTTTTATTACAAACTCAAAAAATAAAAAGGGTATTGATTTTAAAACCAAAATTCTACTCTTTCGCAGTTACCCAAAAGAGAACTTTGCTATTAGTTCATAGGATTGAAAAACTGGATATTAGAGCATAGAGAATAAACAGTCAGAGGAAAAGGTACGTTTTCAAGAAGGGAAGCATTGTGTGAAACATGTGAATTTAGGAGGTTTGGGAACCAAAAAGAAATAAATCACCAGCCGGATATTTAGGTCAAAGACTGAAAAGCAACAGGCATCTAGATTAATGAAGAAAACCAAAACCAGTCATGACCCTTTGTTCTAATTTCAATGTCTGTTTCTTTAGTCAATAAGAACATGTTTTAGTACTATGAACATTGTCAAGTTATCCATGGTTTGTCATAATAACACTAATATTTATAATAACATATTAAAGCTAATAAGCTGGACAAGTTTTAGTACTATAAGTATGAGGTTGTATTATAAAATAATTTCTTATTCATTAGCAAAAATACTACAGAATAAATTATTTTGAAAAATTGCATAGTTTAAGTAGTTCTTAGGGAAAATATATGTGTAAATACACATGAAATTCTATCGTTCTTTACTTGCAATGGCTTAATAAAGATTCTTTCAAAAGAATCTATTATTGTGATAGATACAAAATATAAGTCAATAAAGTGGTCCTGTATATATGCATTGACCATCTTTATCCATATGTTGGGTCATTGAACTTTTGATTCCCACTAAACATTTTTGGTGATTTTATGAAAACGTGCATTCCTGTAGGAGAAAAATTCTTTATTAACCTGATTTAGTGAAAAGCAGTTTTGAAGCAATTGTGTTACCATGATCTTATTTAATCCTCAGCATAACTTGCTAATGTCAAAATATATTGACAATTTGATCAAATCTCTATAACTCTGAGCACAGTTATAGGATGAGAATTATGCCTATTTAGTAACCAAAATTATCTGAAGAGTAGGGAAATAAGAGCAATGATTAAAGAACCACAAAGTATTACCATGCAAAATCAACTTTCCATTTAAATCATGTCTCTTTTATTTATATTTCAAAAAGTGTTATAAGTATTTTGTTTATT
Organism: Galeopterus variegatus; assembly: GCF_000696425.1. NCBI lineage: Eukaryota > Metazoa > Chordata > Mammalia > Dermoptera > Cynocephalidae > Galeopterus > Galeopterus variegatus. The sequence continues at coordinate 283,791 of NW_007728525.1, read as the reverse complement.
TTGAAAAGCCTACAGAGCAGCTCTCAGATGCTTGTCCCTAGAGTGGTGAACCAATCAGGCTCAATATCCTCATCCCTTCTCTTCTGTTCTATTAAAGCTAAAAAGCAACACAAAAATCCCAGGAGAAGATCCCCAGTTATGAAAGTCAGCCTAGCTGAATAGCTGAGAGGAATCCCACAGGGTCCTGAACAAAATATTTCATACAGAATACATCTCAACCATCCACAAATAACTTATTTTTTATTAGGCCATTCTTATGACTTTGTTTCTTGTTGCTCTAAACATCATTACAGTGAATTGAACCATGGACACTGCTTTAGAGAAATCTGCACACTAGAGGAAATGGAGTTTTCAGAAGGTATTAACTTTCTAGTATATTTGATTATTGTTTTCTAATTCCTGAGTTTCAGTTTCAATGATTTATATTCAATACAATTTCAATTTTCAAAAAAACACTATTTTTTTTATGCTTAGGTGAAAATGACAATATTCACACACTAAAATGACAAGGACTTATCACATATAGAAATGTTTGCCATTTAAAACCATAAGTGTATTGCTTAAATAAAGAGGCAATTATCTTTCACCTTTCAGGGTAAATTTATGACTGTGAAGACAGGGCATTTTAGTGCAATGGAGGTTCTGGTTCTTTCTCTGCAAAATGGTTAAATAATTTAGGAAAAATAGACTAAGCTGTCTGTGCTTCAATTTCCCTGTTCACTATGCCAAGAGTTATTACTAGCAGTACTTTGTTTCAAAATAGACTGATAATTCAATGTGATATGAGTTCAATTATCCCCCAAACTTAAAACTTTGTACAAATAAGGTATTGTCAGACTCATTTTCCAACCAACACATTCCTTTTACCAATAAATTTCCCCATAAGCAATACAAGCAATATTATTGATCACTTGGTAAATACATCCATCCTTGCTTCTCTCTCAACAAAATGAGTAAATAAAGCTTTAATATTTTAAATTCTGTAAATAGTGTTTAAATATTGCTAATTTGAAAAGAAACAAAACTTGAAGAGATAATAATGTGACACAGGGTAATAAATATTCCAGGGCAATTTTTCAAAGAAAAATTTAATCAAGATTTTATATAATTAAAAATATAGGGACCTAACAAATCCATGATATCTAGTGGTGATGTTTTCCAAAAAAAAAAAAAAAAGTAATAATGCACTGGGTTTCAAAAAGTTAATTATTTCTCTATGAATACTAGGAGATGTTTTAGCTTGTTTTGATTTTATATGAGTGTGTATATGTGTTTTCTAGACGAAAAAAATTCTTTTTAGTTTGTACATTTGCTTATTGCTGTGATTTATGATTTATAAGAAATCAAGACTGCTCCAAATAATTTTTAATTTTCCTTTAATGTATAGTATGCATATAGAAAAGTACATGTGTCAAGAAGTATAGTTTACTTTTTATTCCAAAATATGTTACATATACTACTTCTGCAAAGTGACTATTTTAGTGTTAAGAAATGTGAAGGATCTGAAATTTTGCCCTACTCTCAAATTAGCAAGTTAATCTGCCACCATTTCATGGATGTTGGCAGAAGCCATGAGACTTCTGAGGCAGAAACAAAAGACAGTTTACTGCTCACAGCAATAGCTGTAGTTCAAGTATGATTATTCCCCCTGTTTCCTGAGCTTCAATTCACACAGGATCATGCAACAAAGGCCCAGTGACATCTATAGATGCATTGGGTTGCATTAGAGGAGAGGAACTTTGAACTTAGAGAAACCACTCTTTCCATAAAGGTTCGGTAAGCTAACCTACTCAAACTCTGCCCTGGAGAGAAGCATTATCTTTATTACACTAGTCAGGAAACAAATCTTCTCCTGGCCCTTAAGGGAGCTATTTCTCTATCTTCCAAGGCCATTCCTGTATTAATATTTCAGAAAAGACAATCTCTGAAGACAGCCAGAACCTCTGTTCACAAGACCTGCAGAAACACAAGAGACCCACAGAGTATTGTCTCACAATTAGAAGTTATATTTCAATGATTTTTTTTCAAACCGAACACACTATGTAATTGACAATCAATCATGAAAAGAACATTACTGACGTTCTTGAAGCCCATCTCATTTCCCCTTCCACTCACCTGTTGCACACCAAGTATAACTACTGTTCTGAAATCTAACAGCATCAATTAGTTTTGCCTATTATTTTGTATTTACACTAAATGGAAAATATATATATAGAGAGAGAAAGTATACATATATAGAATGTGTACTCTCATGCTTGCTTTGTGCATCTAAGTTATATTTATAAGATTCATTCATATTCTTGTGTGTAGTTAGATGTTGATTTTCATTGCTGCATAAATTTTGAGTGAATATAATACCTCTAATTTCCAATGTGCATTTTTGCTAGTTTCTAATTTTTGGCTATTATGAACATAGAAGTAATTTTGTACTATTTAGAGATCATTTGGCTGTTGAATGTCCATTCTCTTATCACTACATAATAAAACAATATATCTGGTGAGCAAAAAAGAAAGCAAAAACAGTATATATGAACAGCAAATACTATGAAATTATTTTTAAGAGCAATTTTAACTGTATTAGTCCACTTTTGTGTTGCTATAATAAAATACCTGAAACAGGGTAATTTATAAAGAACAGAGGTTTATTTGGCTTACGATCTGGAACAGCTGCATCTGGCAATCTGGCATGGGCCTCAGGCTGCTTCTACTCATGGCTGAAAGCAGCAGGGAGCCAGCTGGTACAAAAAGATCTCATAGCAAGAGGAAGCAAGAGAGAAAGAGAGAGAGGAGGTGCCAGGTTCTTTTAAACAACCAGCTCTTTTGGGAACTAATATAGTGAGAACTCACTCACTATTTCCAACTCCCAGGAAGAGCATTAATCTACTCATAAGTGATCCGCCCCCATGACTCAAACAGCTCCCAACACTGCCACATTGGGGATAAGATTTCCACATGAATTCTGGGAGGACAATACATCCAAACTCCATCAGTAAGTAATGTAAAACTATCTTCATCCTTAAATTTTAGTAGAACTTGGGGTAGATATGATTATTTTGGCATATAGCCAAGAAATGTAAATCAAACATGTTCCTTGAAATCCTATGAGGGATTTTTTTTTTCTCTTTAAGCAAAATATGTACAACTGTTAGTAGAAATAGAATGCTCTCTGCCCACTCTGCATGGTAAGTCTATATTGACTCAAATATTTGCCGCAATATGTTATTAATGCGTATAATGCACACAAGATAAGTGTATGTGATGACAATATAGATTATTGATATCTTGTTATCATCAAAATATTCCTAGATTTAAACTTTATAAACAGAATCAAAACTGTCATGAGAACATCACAGAAACTATAACATGTCTTAAATGTGCAATTTTCAGGATTCATTAAAGTACATTGTGTAAACAGAATTTTCTAAAGCTTGGGTTTTTATTGTTGTTGTTTACAGAAACAAATATCACTTATAACAGTAAAATATCACTTATATCACAGTAACATGGAAGATGGAGAAGGTCCTATCAAAAGATCCTCCTATAAACACTAACATCAACATATAGATATTGTAAAACAGATACTGACTTAAATTAAGCTTTATTCAGACACCATTCCTTGTTTTAGATCTTCTACCCATTTTAAACACAGACTCTGCCAATAAACCAATTCAGTTAGAGGAAATTGGTTCAGATATGTTTCTTTCAAAATATCTAAAGTGGTTCTTTAAAATGAGAACTTCATTAAACAACAAAAATAATTAGCTTCGGTATTACCTTAAATTTCTAAAGTGCTTTTGGTTATATTATGTGCTGTACTCCAGGTCTTGATAGATCTTCTCCATGCTTACTAATGAGTGCCTTTTTGCATTTTCGAGTGATGCCTAATCCTAGGGTTTTTCCATGCCACATTCCAAGCACTCATTGGGGAAACCTCTTCTTCCAGCCTTGTGCTTATTGCTGGCCTGACCTGTTGTATTTATTCTTATCTCTGGATACTCTCCCTTTTTTGGTCTGCAGTTAGATCAATTTATACCACCATCTGTTCCACGCCATTGAGTATGTTAATTTTATAATCATGTTTCTTATTTATGTGTTTCATTTTTAACAATGTCAGTATGTGCCAGTATTTCTCAAGGGAACTGGATGAGAAAAGAAGCATCATAAGCATAAAAAATACCATACAAAATTTTTTAGTGTTGAAATTAAATCAACAATTTATATAAAAAACATTTTTTTCTCTTAAGAATCGAAATGATACAAATTCACATACTTGTAAGAAAGGGTTTAGAAAATTAAGCAAAGTTGCTTGATTTTAATCAACCGTTCAACACAAATTTAAGGACTCTCTTCTTTGTCAGTCACTGTGATAAGTGCTAGGAATAAAGATAAGTTTTTCATCATAAAGACCCCAAAAGCCTAGAGGAATAGAAACTAACATTTGTATAGTGCATCACATTCTATTCACTTTTATGTAAATAAACTCAATACAAATAGCAAACTGTGAGGAATTGTTACTATTTTCATTTCATTAGTGAAGAAATGGGAGTCTCACAAGTCTCGTAAACTAGTTCACGCATCTAGTAAATAAGAAAGTCAATCATGACTCAAATTTCCTCAGATTTTCATCCGATTCAAAATTCCAATGTCTTTTCTCCAAAACAAACAAATAAACACTAACAAACAGTTGGTAAAGGCCACTGGTAGTTTCACAAATGTCTTTTAAATGGTATGGGTCTTATCTTGTCCTCAAAGAATTTGGTCTACACTATTACTTCTTATTATTACTGATGCTTTATTTGTTTTGTTTTGTTTTCTGAATTACTTGGCTAATGGCTACAGTAACTTTAGGAAATGTTTAGGAGGCATCCTGAGTATGTTCACAAGTGAAAGAGAATTCTTGGTGTTCAGTCAGTGCATTTTGTTCTACTTTGAAATGATATACTATATTACCACTGTCTGAGCAGAACTAAGAATTAATTATTTTAGAACCCACAAGTCAGTTAAATTATATGAAATTGACTAAAGAGCACTTTAACATTAAACTGCTTCTAAAAGGCACATTATTGCTAATGTCAAATTGCTGGAATTGCTAGATTTAAAAGCAGAAAAGGCTTAAATTCATGAATATTAAACCCTAGTTGAAAGATGATTCAATATCCTTAATATTAATTAGAATTAATTTTTTAAAAGGGCAAATTGACAGACTTGTTTGGAGAGATATCTTTGGGAAAGATTATCGTACATGCAAGTAACTCAAGAAAAGAAGAGTTAATTCAGAACGACTGCTCCTGGAGGAATATGATTTATATAAGAATTATTAAAATGCAGACTTATCGCACGTTAACTGATTTTGTTTGGCATACGTGTTAAATTTCACTTGAGTTTCATTTAGTGGAAACGAATGTTTGCCTTTCACAATTTCTACTTTTAATTCTATTTCAGGCACTTAATAGAACCAGCTATCTAATAATTCTTTTCTATGAAGCAGATATAAATCTTCTCCATCTCACAGATCTTAGGAAGGGCCATCTATTATGAAAGTTGTTTATATTTTAAACATGTGATTTCACTTAATATCCTAGTAACTTGCTTAAAGAAGTTAAATAGTTGACTTGAAATCTCAGTTCTTATGTTACTTTCTCCCTAAAACCTTTCCTAATCTTCCCAGGCAAAACATACATGTTTCTGTGTTCTTACTCTGCCTTACGTGTTTTCTAGAAGGTAACTTGTCACACTGAATTATATACAATGTTTCATTTGTCATCTTTATACCATACGTCATTGAACTCTTGAAGAATTTGGTGATTACTTATTATTTTTAAAAGTTTCTTGTACTTGTCAGCTTTTTAAGAGATGGATCCAACATTCATAATCCCCTCTGTTTTGGTTACCTATTGCAACATAACAAATTATTCCAAAACATAGCAACGGAAAACAAGAGACATTTATTATATCAGTTTCTTTGGGTCAGCAATTTAAGATGTGTTCACTTAGATTGATCTGTCTCTGGGTTTCTAATAAGATTGCAGTCAATATGTCAGTCTGGAATGTGGTCATCTGAAGCTTCAAGACGACTCACTCACACGCCAGCTGGCAGAAAGCCTCAGCTCCTTGCTATGTGGCCTGTCAATGGGACTGTAAAGGTGTCCTCAAGCCATGGCAGCTGGCTTCCTCCAGAGTGAGTGATATAAAAGAGAGAGCAAGGAGGAAGTCACAATGACTTTTATACCTAATGTCATTTTAATTTCATGAGAAGTGAGTCATTAAGTCTAGCACACACACTTACAAGGGTGAGGTGAAATGGATTTGACTCAAACTTTGAGGGGAGTGTTAAAGAATTCACGTACATATTTTAAACCACTACACTCATCAACTTCCTATTGCAGATAAAATCCTTGTTTCTAAGGATCATTCAGGCCCTTCAGTTTGAAATCAGTATCTGGTCTCCTTCCCAGGTGTACTGGGTTGGGCACTGTGGAAACTCGTGGATGCCTCTTGTTCACATTTAAGTTTAAATATGGGTATGAATCTTTCACTGCACTAAGCTGCAGTTTTGTGTATGAGTGTGTAATCTATAATAGTAGTTATATAATAAGGATTTTATGAGAATTTAATGAAATAATGTACATAAAGTGCTTAGTAGTAAGCAACTAATGAATGCTGATAATGGCTATTATTGTTGTTATGATAATAAGCAGACTTGAAAAACCTCTACCATGTGCTTTTCTGTTCTGTGATTCTGTGTGAAGAATGTTTTGATCTGCCAACAAAGGCAGAATTAACACCCAGGTTGAGTACAGAGCCAGACTCTTTCTTAAGTGGCTGAATGAAATGTAAAAAGGAAGAGAACATCATGAATTAAATTTTTGCCAGTTTACTTATCCCACAGGAAAATGGGTTCCTATGTTCTGAAGTACAAAAATAAGGGCTTTTGTGGGAAACATATTCAGAAGTTCTGGGGACATTTTCTAAGACCCAGTTTTAATACTTTGTTTCCTCTTCAGACTCATGACTATGAGTTCCTAGTAAAAGTTCCATTGCTAGAATTTTTGCAAAGTGAATTTATTATAGTCCACACTTTCCCACGCAAAGAAGATTCACAAATCTAAAGTACTTTGCTTTTATTTTTTTATTCATTTATTTGTCTTTTCTTTTATTTCACTTAATTTTATTTTTTATGACACTAATACATGCATGTAATTTCCAAAATCGAATACTACTACAAAGGCACACACACAAAAAAGTCCTTTACTTACACCCTCACTTTTATATTATTTTTATGTGTATTTATATTTATTTTTTTGTTTGTTTATTTATTTATTATGAATATTCATGAGATACAAATTACCAGAAATTGCTTTTATACCTCGTGTCCCCACCCAATTGTCCTCCAAGCCCCCTCCCCTCTCCCTCTCTCCCCCACTCTGCTTTGTAGCCCTAGGAATGTTCTCACCCTCTGTTAGACCATGGCACTACTGTGGTCTTTCCTTCCTTCCTTTCTCTCTTAGCTCCCACATATGAGGGAGCACATGTGGTATTTATACCTCTGTGACCCATGCTGAGTACTTTGCTTTTAAAATAACCCTGTTTTTAGAATAGTAGAAGAAAAGCAGGAGCAAGGATGAGGCCATTTATATAAGTTTCTGGATACACTCTATTGACTGATTTCCCCTTAAATAGCTTGATTGTCAAGTCACTTTTGATATAATTCACCCATTCTGGTGACGATTAATAATGAAAATGCAGATGCTACTCTAATACTGATGAAGTTATGTCTTGATAAACACATTGTAAGTTGAAAATATTGTAAATTAAAAATGCGTTTCACACAATTAACCTACCAAACATCACAGCTTGGCCTAGCTTACCTTAAATGTGCTCAGAACACTTACATCAGCCTACAGTTGGGCAAAATCATCTATCACAAATCCTATATAATAAAGTGTTGAATATCTTATGTAACTTATTGAATACTGTATTGAAAGTGAAAAACACAATGGTTGTATGGGTACTCAAAGTACAGTTTCTACTGAATGTGTATTGCTTTCATACCATTATAAAGTCAAAAAATCATTAAGTTGGAGATCATCTTTAATCTGAAAGTTCTAAGTATTCTTTTGTTGTATCACAGACACCTTAGGAATTTTTCGCTCCAAACAAAATAGAAGAATGAATCTGATAAAATGACGTAGAGAATAACAAATAGATTTAAGAAGCAGAGAGAACATCTAAAGCAAGGATTGGGCCGGCCCGGTGGTGCACTGCTACAGTGCGCCGCTTGAGAAGCACGGCAGCACTCCCGCCGAGGGTTCGGATCCCACATACAGACTGGCCGCTCACTGGCTGAGCGAGATGCGTGAGCAACACAGAAGGTTGCGATCCCGTTGCCGGTCCCGTTCCGGTACGGGTGTGACACTGAGGGTTGCGATCCGTTGCCCGTCATGAAAAAAGACAAAAAGGAAAAATAAATAAATAAATAAATAAAAAATAAAGCAAGGAGGATGTTTGGAGAGTGTCCTAGACATTTGAAGGATGCATTTGAAAGTTCTGAACTAGAAATTGTAGTACTAAAGCAATAAAATAAATTCTGTCTAGATCTAACAGTATGAATAAGCTCTGTGATTATATCTAAGTAAAGCATAACTTAAATAAATTTAATGTTAAGTCATCTGTTTTTTTTTTTTTTTTAAAGTTGACCGGTAAGGGGATCTTAACCCTTGACTTGGTGTTGTCAGCACCACGCTCAGCCAGTGAGTGAACCGACCATCCCTATGTGGGATCCAAACTCGGGGCCTTGGTGTTATCAGCACCGCACTCTTCCGAGTGAGCCACGGGCCAGCCCATGTTAAGTCATCTTTCAAAGACACAATACAGGGGAGTAAATTTATTATGAATGCAGCTATTTGGAACTCATTACTTTAGAAAGACTGGAATATGGTTAAACTTTTGTATCAAAAGCAAGTGAAAAACTTCCTATATCACAAAACAAGTCAGGTAGCTACATAGTTAGGGCAAATCCTTTGAGTATTATAAAAAACTCAGAGATCAGGTAGTTGATAATGTAAATACACGTAGCAGTGAATTATCTGAGAGAGCAATCTCTGACAAACTTCAAAATATCAAATCTGATTCAGTAATGTAGAAATTACCTCAATTTGCATAAGCAATATAGTATACACATTTTGCTGTTTCTTCAGGGCTCATCTTAATTGTGATCTTTTGCATGTTTGTCATGATTTGAAAAACATTAGTAAATTCTAATTACATTTTTTTCCATTTGTTCAATAATACTTTCAGAAAAAAAACATTCTATTAAATTTCCAACTATTAATGGTAGTCTTAATTAAGATGGTGATTTTTTAATTTTTTGATTTTATCAATATACAATGTTGCTGATTTTCATGTCCCTTTAAAGATTCCTCCGTCCCCCGCCTCCTCCCCACTCCCACTCACCAACATTATATCTGTTCACTTGTCTTAACAAGTTCAAGGAATTGTGATTGTTGTGTCTTCTTCCCCGGCCCCCATTTGTTTGTGTATTTATTTATTTATTTTTAACTCCCACAAATAAGTGAGAACATGTGGCATTTCTCTTTGTATGCCTTACTTATTTAACTTAATATAATTTTTTCTAGCTCCATCCATATTGCTGTGAGTGGTAATATTTCATTCTTTTTTATAGCAGAGTAGTATTCCATTGTGTAGATATACCACAGTTCCTTATCCACTCATCTAATGATGGACATTTGGGCTGGCTCCAACTCTTGGCTATTGTAAATAGTACTGCAATAAACATTGGAATACAGGTATCCCACCAATACAATGATCTTCATTACTCTGGGTATATTCCCAGCAGTGGAATAGCTGGGTCATATGGTAGATCTATCTGCAATTGTTTGAGGAACCTCCAAACCATTTTCCATAAAGGCTGCACCATTTTGCAGTCCCACCAACAGTGTATGAGAATTCCTTTTTCTCTGCAGACTAAGCAGCATTTATCATTCTCCATCTTTTGGATAATAGCCATCCTAACTGGAGTGAAATGGTATCTCAGTGTAGTTTTGATTTGCATTTCCCAAAGGCTGAGTGATGTTGAATATTTTTTCATGTGTCTGTTAGCCATTCATATATCTTCCTTTGAGAAATGCCTATTTAGCTCCTTTGCCCATTTTTTAATTGGTTTACTGTTTGTTTGTTTTTTTTTGCTGTAAAATTGTTTGAGTTCCTTTTATATTCTGGATATTAATCGCTTGTCAGATGGATATTTGGCAAATATTTTCTTCCACTCTGTTGGTTATCTTTTAACTCTGTTGTTTCCTTTGCTGTGCAAAAGCTTTTTAGTTTGATATAATCCTATTAGTTTATTTTTCCTTTGGTTGCCTGTGCTTTTGGGGTCATATTCATGAAGTCTGTACCCAATCTTACCTTCTGGAATGTTTCCCCTATGTTTTCTTTAAGGAATTTTATTGTTTCAAGATGTATATTTAATTCTTTATTCCATTTTGAGTTTATTTTGGTATATGGTGAAAGGTATGGGTCTAGTTTCATTCTCCAACATATGGATATCCAGTTCTCCCAGCACCATTTGCTGAATAGGCAGTCTCTGCCCCATTGTGTAGACTTGGTGCCTTTGTCAAAGATCAGATGGCTGTAGTTGTATGGGTTGATTTCTGGATTCTCTATTCTATTCCATTGATCTGTGTGTCTGTTTTTATGCCAGCACTATGCTGTTTGGGTTATTACAGCTTTATAGTATAAAGTCAGATACTGGTATGCCTCCAGCTTTATTATTATTATTATTTATTTATTTATTTATTTATTTATTTATTTATTTATTTATTTTTTGCTCAGAATTGCTTTGGCTATCGATGGTCTTTTGTTATTCCATATAAATGCTAGGATAGTTTTTTTTTTTCAATTTCAGAGAAAAATGGCATTGAAATTTTGATGGTGATTGCATTGAATTTATAGATCACTTTCGGTAGTACCGACATTTTCACAATGTTAATTCTTCCAATCCAAGAGCATGGGATATCTTTCCATCTTCTTGTGTCCTCTTTAATTTCTCTCAACAGATGTTAGTAGTTCTCATTTTAGAGATTTTTCACATCTTTGGTTAAACTTATTCTTAAGTATTTTATTTTTTGTTGGCTATTGTAAATGAGCTAGCTTTCTTGATTTCTTTTTCTGCATGCTCACTGTTGGAGCATAGAAATGCTACTGCTTTTTGTGTGTTGATTTTGTATTCTGCTACTTTGCTGAAATCATTTATCAACTCCAAAAGTTTTGTTGTAGAGGCTTTCAGCTGTTCCATATATAGGATCATGACATCTGCAAACAGGAACAGTTTGACATCATGTTTTCCAATCTGAATGCCCTTTATTTCCTTCTCTTCTCTGATTGCTCTGGCTAGTACTTCCAAGACTATTTTGAATAGAAGTGTTGAGACTGGGCATCCTTATCTAGTTCCTGCTCTTGAGAAAAAATCTATAAGCTTTTTCCTGTTCAGGATGATATTGGCAGTGAGCTTATCATATATGGCTTTAATTATGTTGGGATACTTTCCATCTATACCTAACAAAGTTAGCAGATGGACAGAAGTAATTAAGATCAGAGGAGAACTTAGTGAAATAGAAACCCAAAAAACGATACAAAGATCTATGAATCAAAAAGTTGGGTTTTTTTAAAGATAAATAAAATTGACAAACCAGTAGCATGGCTAACTAAACAAAAAAGAGTGAAGACCTCAATAATGAAAATTAGTAATGAAAAAGGTGATATTACAACTGATACCTCAGAAATACAAGGAATCATTAGAGACTACTATAAACAACTATATGCCAAAAATTTGAAAATCTGGAGGTAATGGATAAATCTCTGGGCACACACAAACAACCAAAATTGAGCCAAGAAGATGTAGAAAATCTGAACAGACCAATAACAATAAAAGAGACTGAAGCTGTTATCAGAAGGCTCCCAACAAAGAAAAGCTCAGGACCAGCCCCCCCCCCCCCCCCCCTCTACCAAACCTTCAAAGAGGAATTGATACCAATTCTCTACAAACTATTCCAAAAGATTGAAACAGAGGCCATTATCCCAAACTCATTCTATGAAGCAAACATCATCCTGATACCCAAACCAGCAAAGATACAATAGAAAAAGAAAACTACAAGCCAATATATTTTATGAATAAAGATGCAAATATCCTCAACAAAATACTAGCTTGTTATTACAATACAACATACAGCAACACATACAAGAAATTATCCACCATTATCAAGTGGAATTCATCCCAGGTATGCAAGGTTGGTTCAACATACACAAATCAATAAATGTGATGCAACACATCAATAAAATCAAAGACAAAGACCACATGATCATCTCTATAGATGCTGGAAAAGCATTTAACAAAATTCAACATTTCTTCATGATAAGATGGTGATTTAAAAAAAAAATGTTTTTGCTTTCACTTAAGATATAGAGAGCTGAAAGAGTATACTTTTTACCCTAAAAAAAAGAAAATAAGTAAAATTAAAATCACAACTTTTCTTGAAACCATCAGAAAGTTAAGTTCTTAAATCTAAGGGGGAAAAAAGTGCTATTAAAAAGAGATGGGTTGCAGGAGCTAGATTACCTGGAACACAGCATAGGTAAAAAAAAGATTTTAGCTAACATTTTTAAGCAATTGGTAAGATAGTGTGAGTTACTGTGAGAGTACAGAATCTCTGAGAGCTGCAGAAACAAGGCAAGTTTGTTCCCACTTACAGCATTGTAGTGGATTGAATTATGTCCCCCCAAAACTTCCTGAAGCTTGAATTGTTCCCACCAAGTTTTATCTATTAGAAGCTTGGCCCCCACAGTGACTGTTAAGAGAGTGGGAGACCCTATTATGGTAATTGAAAGGTGGAGCCTTGAAGAGGTGATTGGATTGTAGGACCATGCAGTAGTGAATGGATTAAAAATGGTGGTCAGAGGCATGGTTCTGAGGGATTTAAAAGAAGAGAGTCTGTCTCTTTCTCTTTCTCTGTTCTCTCTGCTTCCACCATCTTGCAATGTGGGATCCCTGGGTCACTGTTGCTACCACCAGCTAGATTTGGACTTCTCAGCCTGAGAAACTGTAAGCAATAAATGCCATTTTTCTTTATAAATAATCCAGTTTCAGGTACTTTGTTACAAGCAGCGGAAACAGACTAATACAAGGGTCTTCTCCACAGTTCTCACCATATATTTCTAAGAAGAATTAATTCAGAGGGCAGAGAGAAAAAACAAAAAGCAATTCTTCCTAGGTTAGGCTTGGTTAGGGTAGGGAAGCATCCACCTCTATGGTAAGGACAAAGAGCCCTGAAAAAAAAAAAAAACTAATTTCTTGCTAAAAGGTCAGTAAACACTGATAACACTGATGTCCCAACAGCACAGGTGAAGACCCATTGCAACTGGAGAAAGAATAGGTAAAAAGCAAACAAGAAACACTGCATCCATCTGGAGAAAGGGCAGGAAAATATATGTACTAGGCCCAGACAACTGGACATTTTCCATTGCTGGGAGAGAAGCAGGATCACTGAGAAAGTTGCACAGCACAGCCCAAGAATCAGAGTCTGTTTATACCAGTAAAAGGCATACCCATATAACAAAATAAGTTAGCAAACCTTTAGTATATTCTTTTTCTAGGACTACCATAACAAAATACCACAGATTGGTGGCTTTACTAATAGAAATTTATTTTCTCACAGTTCTGGATGCTATAAACCCAAGACCAAGGTGTTGGCAGTTTTGGTTTCTTCTGAGGCCTCTTTTCTTAGATTGCCAATGCCACTTGTTCTCTGTGTCCTGATGGGATTGTTTCTGTGTTCATGCATCCCACAGAGACACAGTATGTCTCTGTGTATCTAAATTCCCTTTTCTTGTAAGTACACAGTCAGATTATATTAAGGACCTATCTCCAAATATAGCCACATTCTGAGGTCCTGGGGAAGAATATTCCACCATACGAATCCGGGGGCTACACAATTCAGCCAATTACACACTCAAAAAACAAACAAAATGGGTTCAGCAATCTACCTGGAACTGGGGAAGGGGCAAGAGGACAGAGAGACACCTTCTCTGAGACACAGGCACACAGGAAAAGTCAAAAGCTGAGATTATTAAAACAAGACATTTGAGGAAATTCCTTCAGCAATTCAGCCCCACACTAAGCCAAAGTTAACACCAGAGAGACATTAAGCCAATGGTAAGTGCAAGGAAGGTACCACAGCCACATATCCAAATAACATAATAACCCAAATCCACATGTCTCTTGACTAGATTAACTCAACCCCCTCATGCTCATACACTAAAGTTCTAGCAAAGAAGAAGCATGTCCATTTTCTAGTATAAATATTATTTACCTTGGTCTCTGCTTTCCTACACAAAAGGCTGCAAAATTAAACAAAGAATGCGAGCCAAAAATCAGAAAATCATACACACACACACACACTGCAAAGAGACAAACTAATCAAAAGTATCAGAATCGGATATAACCAAGATGTTGCAACTAATAGACAAGAATTTAAAGTAACTATGATTAATGTGGTTAAGGGCTTCACAGAGAAAAGTAGATAACACGAATGATCAGTTGAGGAGTTCAGTAGAAATATGGAAACTACAAGAAAGAGTCAGATGAAGATACTATACATAAAAAAAACCAGAAAAAATAAATGAAGAATGTTACTATAAACTGAACGTTTGTGTTATTTCAAAATTTATATGTTAAAGTCTAACCCCCAATGTGATGGGATTAGGACGTCAGGCCTTTGGAAGATAATTAGGTTATGTGGGCAAAGAAAGGTCTCATAAACAGGAATAGTGCCCTTCTAAAAAGAGACATAGGAGAGATGATCTCTTTCTTTCTGCCATGTGAGAATACAGGGAGATGGTGGCCATCTGCAAACCAGGAAGAGTGCCCTCAACAGGCATTGGATCTGCAGGCACCTTGATCTTGGACTTCTCATCTTCCAAAACTGTGAGGAATAAATGTTTGCTGCTTAAGTCATCCAGTCTATGGTATTCTGTTATAGTAGCCCAAACTGATTATGAAAAAAATTCTTTTGATGGAATTACTAGTAAGTTCAACACATCTGAGGAAAGAATCTGTGAACCTGAAAGTGTATCAAAACAGTTTATTCAAACGGAATTGCAACGTGATGAAAGAATGAAAAACAAACAAAGCAAGCATCTAAGAGCTGTGGGACGATAGTGAATGGTCTGACACATGTGTAATTGCAACCCCAGATGGAGAATAGGGAATAAACAGATTGTTAAGAAAACTTAAAAAAAAATGGCCAAGAATTTGGTCAATTTTTTAAAAATAATAAAATATTCCAAACAACATATCCCAGAAACTCAGAGAACCACAAGTATGATAACCACTTTATAAAAATACAAACAAAAAATATTAACAAACAAAACCCGCCAAACATATACTATCTAACCCACCTATAACTTAAAATAAGATAAAATCTTAAAGGAAGCCAGAAGTAAAGACAAGTGATATACAGAGGAATAAAAATTATAATTACAGCTAACTTCTTATAAGAAACTGCAAACCAGCAGACAATAAAAGTCATCTTCAAAAAACTGACAAAACAAATTAAAAAAAAAAACAGAGAAAAACCCTACAAAACCATAATTTTATACACATCATAAAACATGTCTCAAAAATAAAAATAAATAATAATGTTTTAGACACACACATAATGTTTTATGATGGTCAAAATTACCCTAAAAAATGTTAGTGTCTTCTTTGGCAACAAGAATTAACTTTGATCTAGACAAATAAATGAAGCATACTAGAAATAACAGAGAAAAAAAGAAACAAAAACCCGAAAAGGTATTTTTCTTATTTTTACTGCTTTTAAATTCGGTTGCTTATTTGTCCTTAAAACTATAACAAGATTCTGTGATTTATAGCAAAGTAAAATGTGTGACAATAGTAAGATACTGGTTGGGAAGTTGGGATTGGAAATGTGTAGGTGTATGATGCTCATACTATATTTGAAGTGGCTAGTATTATATGTGAAGGAAAAATGAACAAAGGACAGAATGAACAGAAAACAACTAATAAGGAATATCAATAAATAATAAACAATATCAATAAATGCATTAGATGGTAAAAGCATAAACGCATCAATTAAAAGATACAAATATTGGATAATAACAAGTAAGAACCAGTTATATGTTGTGTATAAGAAACTTTTTAAACATAAAGACATAAATAAATACAACTCAAAAGAATGAAAAATATAGGCACTGCGAACATTATTCCAAAGTAAAATTGATTGCCTATATTAACTTCAGAAAAGTGCATTTTAGAAGAAGTAATATTACTAGGGATAAAGAGGAGTATTTCATAATGATAAAATGGTAAATTCACTAAGAAGATATAACAAGCCTCAATGTTTATGAATTTAACAAAAGGTTCATTATGCATGAAGAAAATGTAATGAATTAAGAGAAGAAATAGATAAATCCACATTTCTAATTGTAAATTTTAACATTCTTCTCTCAGTAATCAATTTAAAAATACATAGAAAATCATTATGTGTAGAGGAGATTTAAATCACATCAACCAACTTTACCTAATTGGTATTTATAGTATAACCTAATACAAGTGGCAGCAGAATACACATTCTTTTCAAGTGCACATAGAACAGTCTCTAAGATATTCCCTATTCTGGGTGAAAAAACAAAGCTTAAATTGTAAGGACTGAAATCATACAAAGCACGTGCTTAGATCATAACATAATCAACCTAAAAAACCGATTACAAAAAATATCTTAAAAGTATCCAAATATTCAGAAATTAACAATAACTTATCAAGAGTAAGTCAAGTCATAAAACTTCCAACCATTTTAAATTAAACAAAAATGAAACAAACAAATAAAAATGTGTGGGATGCAACTAAAACAATTCTCACAGAGAAATTTATAGCACTAAATGGTTATATAAGAGGAGAAAAACAATGACTATGCCTCCACATTAAGAAACTAATAAAATAAGTGAAAATTAAACAAAAGGCAAGCAGAAAGAAGGAAATAATGATGATTAGAGCAAGTAATAATGGCATTGAAACTAGAAAAATAAGAGAGGAAATCAATGAAACTTGATTCTTTGAAATGATCAATACAATTGATAGATTTCTAGCCAGTCAGAGCAAGATAAAAAGAGAGCAGATGCAAATTACCAAAATTAGAAATTATAGGACATTGATATAAATCTTAGAGATTAAAATGACAATTTTAACTACAAAATTAACTACAATTTTATGGCAATAAATTTCAAAAATTAGATAAAATGGACAAATTTCATGAATGACTTGATCTATCAATGCTTAGTTGAGCAGAAACGGATAACCCAAATAGCCCTGTATCTACATTTTTAAAATTACACTTTAATTAAAAGCCTTCCAAGTAAAAGAAAAGCCCCAATGGCTTTACTGGTAAATTCAACCAAATACTTAAAACAGGACATCTAATAGATACATCTATTATTGCATAACAAATTACCCCTACATTTAATGCCTTAAAATAACATTTATTAGTTTCTTAGGGTTAGGAATCTGGTTGTGGCTTAGATAGCTGTGTCCTTTGGTTCTGGGTTTCTACCTTTCTATAGTCACTTAAATCTTGACTGGGAAAGATCTGGTTTCTTCATTAAATGTGTGGTTGTTAGCAGAATTCAGTTCCTGTAGACTGTTGGACTGAGGCCTCAGTTTCATACAAACTGTTGTAAGAAGGAACCCCTGTTCTTTGCCCTACAGACGACTTCATAGATCATCTCACAACATGTCATCTTGATTTGTCAGAACAACCAAGAGAGGGGATATGAGAGAGAGAGAGCTAGTAAGATGAAGCTGCATTCTGTCATATCCTAATCCCAGAAGTGACAGCTATCACTTTTGCCATATTCAGTTCATTAGAAGAGAGTCGCTGGGTCCACCCCACAATCAAGGGGAGGGGATTATACAAGGCCGTAAACACCAGAAGGTCGGGATCACAAAAGGCCATCTTAGAAAGCTGGCCACCACAGAAATAATATCAATTTTACTTAACTTTTTCAAAAAATTGAAGAGAAGTGAATACTTCCCAAAGTTTGATGAAGCTGGGATTACTCTGATACTAATAAAAGGCAAAGTCATTACAAAATACAAAACAAAAGAAAACAAAACCCAATAAACTAAAGACCAGTTTCTTTTCATGAATATAGACACAACTATCCTTAGGAACATAAAACAACTTAAATTCTCCAATATTTAAAAAGATAACTCTTTATTTTGGGATTTATTTTGGGAATACAGTACTTGTTCAACATTCAAAAATTGATCAGTAAGCTGTACCATATTAAAAAACTAAAAAAGAAAAATAATATGATAATGTTTATTAGATATATAAAGCATTTGGCAGAATTCTATATATATGCATGATTATATATTTAAAAACTTAAGAATAGAAAGGAAATACTTAAACTTAATAATGGGCATTTATAAAAATAGTCTACATATACAACCGCACTTATTGGTGAAGAAGCATAGTCCACCCCCCAAAAAATTAATAAATTAGACTTTAATGATGTCTGCTCGACAGAAGAAACTGCTAATAAATGAAAGAAAAAGTCACAGACTATGGGACAATATTTGTAATACAAATACCTGAAGAAAGACTTGAGGTTTCACTTAAGTTTGGCTCTTTGTAACTGGTGAGATTGATGAGAATTTAAATACTTTCACTAGTTTGAATATATGCTCACTAGTTTGAATATAAGCTCATGTCTAAAACATGCAATCTCTGGGGCCATAATTACTACAGTGCAGAGGCAAGCTCATGGGTATGAGGTCTTCAGTCCTGACATACAAACTTTTATGCTTATAAACAGCAACTTCTAAATTACTGTGCTCATTAATCCTGATATTCCCTCTAGGAATTTAAAGTCTGGCAGTTTTCTCTTCTTCAGAATTAAAAAAGATATCATTAATTTACTTGGCCATTTTATTTTTGGTCTGGAAAGTGTTCTCTATTATTGCAGGGGCGAAAATCCAAAAAAAGTCATCAAACAGTGACTGAAGACATCCATACCCAGGCTTCAATAACCACCTCCAACTCCAGCTCCTCACATCAGTTCCATAGTGTAAGCTAAAAGAACACTTAAAGGCATCCTGAAGTTTCAGGGGATGAGAGAGGGATGTACAGGTGGAACACAAAGGACTGTTAGGGCAGTAAAACTATTCTATGCGATACCATAATGGTTAATACATGACATTATGCATTAGGCAAAACCCATTGAACTGTACAATATAAAGAGGGAACCTTTATATAAAATTAACAATAATATAGGGCCAGCCTGTGGCTCACTTGGGAGAGCACAGTGCTGACAACACCAAGCCAAGGGTTAAGATCCCCTTACCGGTCATCTTAAAAAAAAAAAAAACAATAATATACCGATATTAATTCATAATCATGACAAATGTATCACACTAATGAAATGTCAATAATAGGAGAAACTGTATATATGGGTAGGGGGAGGGTATGGGAACTATCCGTACTTTCTGCTCAATTTCTCTGTAAAAGTAAAACTGCTATAAAAATAAAGAAAAAAATTATATAAAAAAATAAATATATAAAATATGCAATCTCAGAAGTAGATTATGGCAACCAGAAATGGAAATTGAAAATTGTTCCCAACTCTGAGTTACAATTCTCTCCATCTGAGATATATGAGTCCATTTTGCCCTCTAGTATTCCTAAGTGTGAGAACAATTCCAGGCACGTAAAGGAAGGATCTAATAATAATAATAATAATAATAATAATAATAATAATAATAATAATAATAATGTGAGGATAAAATGATTCAATGAAAAACCCATGTTATTTGACTGTGATGTTTGATAGACATCCTTTTTTTTATAACATGCTGAGAAACAGTATGTTGATTCTGTGTATAAACCAAATGTATGATAATATCATTCTTTGCTTTAGGATCTATATTTGTGGTACTCGAGTATTCTCATAAATGCCAAAGATGTCTTCTCAAGAATTTATATATCTGACAGTCGACTTTAACTCTGACTTCTGTCTGCTCTCAAATTATCTTTCTCTAGTGTGTCCCATATTTGATCCTTTTCCTGTACTTGTGTATCTACCTACTTAGGAGAAGGTCTGTTTTCCTTGAACCCATCCCTATTAATGATGAGTATAGGTGGCAGTTTGTGAAGTTAAGTTTTTAATAATAAGAACAGTGAGCGGATCTATCTTACCAGTATAGAATTTATAACTTAATATCACATGTCACTTTTCTTAACAATGTCCTCACCTGCATCTGCCATCTGGACCTCCAGATTCCTGACCCATCTCTTTCATCTCTCTTTCCCTTTCTCTCTTTCTCCCCCTTCTCCACATTTCTGCTTATTGTGTGTTTTTTTGTTTGTTTGCTTTTAAACAGATGGCTTTCACTACCTCTTCTTGCTGTCATTTACACACTCCCAGTTACACAAACCCATGGTTTCTGCACTTGATTTTCCCTCTGCTTGGGCCACTCTCCCCCCATTTAAATACCTGGCTCACTCTAAGGTAGCATTTAGGTCTTTATATGAATGCTATTTTTCTCAGCAATCTATCCTATTTACTATTTAAAATTGGAACTCTCCATTTCATTGCTTTATTTCCCCCATAACACTTATTACTTAGCATGTTGTATATTTTATTTATTTATTTTGTTTATTATCTCTTTTTCCCCTATAAGAAACTATAAACTCTAAGTATTGGATTTTGTATTTGGTTAAGTGTTTAAAAAACAATCTGTTCACTACATTCAAAAATTTAGCATTTTTTTGTTTCTCTGTTCATTTATAACTGACACATAATTGTACATTTTTATAGAGTACAGCGTGATGTTTTAGTATATTCATATATTGTATAATGATCAAGTCAGGGTAGTTAGCATGTCCATCACTTCAAACTTGTATCATTTCTTTGTGGGAATTAACTTTCAAGATCTTCTTTTCTAGCTATTCTGATATATACACTGCATTGTTATTAGCTATAGTCACGCTACGATGTAATAGAACATCAGAACTTATTCTTAGTATCCGACTGTAACTTTGCACCGATTGACCAGCTTCTCCTCACCTTCTCTTCTCTTCTCCTCTTCCCTGTCTCTGGTAACCACTATTCTACTCTCTACTTTTGTGAGATTAACTTTTTTAGATCCCACATATGTGTGAAATTATGTGGTATTTGTATTTCTGTGCTTGACTTATTTCACTTAACATTATGTCCTCTAGCATCATCCATATTGACTCAAATGACAAGATGTTATTCCTTTTTTTGTAGCTTTGTATCCCTAGGTATGTTCTCTCCCTCTGCAAGTCCAATGCACCACTGTGTTGTTTCTTTCCTTCCTTCTCTCTCTGTTAGATCCCACTTATGAGTGAGCACATGTGTTATTTATACCTCTGTGCTTTGCTTATTTCACACGACATAAGTTTCTCCAAGCTCATCCATGTTGTTGCAAATGGGTGAATTTCATTCTTTCTTATGGCAGAGTGGTATTGCATGGTGTGTATATATATATATATATATATATATATATGCCACATTTCTTTTACTTATTTATCCGTTGATGGACATTTAGGTTGATTGTCTCTCTTGGCTATTGTGAACAGTGCCGCAATAAACACAGGAGTGCAGATATCTCTTCAAAATACTGATTTTGATTCCTTTGGATATATACTCAGTCGTGAAATTGCTGAGTCCTATAGTGGTTCTATTTTTAATTTCTTGAGGAACCTTCATACTGTTGTACATAATGACCGTACTAATTTACATTTTCACCAACAGTGTATAAGAGTTCCCCTTACTCAGCATCTTCACCCACATTTATTTCTTGTCTTTTTGATAATAGCCATACCAAGTGGGGTGAGGTGCTAACTCATTGTGGTTTTGATTTGTACTTCAAATTTATTATTTTAAATATAACAAATGCCCACTACATTTTTCCACACATTATTTTTCTAAAACAAAATTTAGTATTGAAAAGCAATAAACATGAAATATGGTCTAAACTTTTTCTATGTCTTAGGTATTGATCGGCATGGGGCATATGAAAAATGAGTCTTTTCTTCAAGGAGATTCAGGGTCTAGTGGAAATGTTATTTATTTTTATTATGTGTTAGCATATTTCTCCATTTGCGGGTGTAGCACTGTTGAGGGCTATTGATGCACATTTAAGCCTACCCAGTAAGTGGCATGGCTTGTGTTAAGCTAAAATCAAGAAAACGTGAAGATCCCAAAATGAGTGGGAACACCAAGTCTGTAAGGCACAAATGGGAGTGTAACTGGGTCACCAAAGCAACGAACAGCAGAAGATACCAAAAGTAACCTGTCAAAAGGTAGACACTTCTTTCCTGTCACTGGAAAATATGCCTCATACATTGTAAGTGTTCTAAAGACATTTGTTGAATTTGTGAATGTATAATTTTAAATTCAGGGATAGGAGGCCAGGTATGAACAAGAATTAGTGAGATTAAGAGAATACTGTTTATTTTTGGAACCTCCTTGGATTAAGACTGATTTATAATTATTCTCATGATGTGATGTGTAGAAGAGTCAGTTATATCCAAATTCCAAAGGTGACACTTATTTAACATAGATTGGATGATCCTTATCAAGATATGTCATTCATTTATACACTTGAAACTAAACGCCAAATATTATAACCTCAGTAGTTGTGCTTGAACTAGGCTAAGTTTAGTCAATTTGATTTAACCAATCAGTAAAGAAGACTGAGAAATTTTATATCAATTCTGAACTTTAATGGGCAGGAACAAAATATTGCCTTCTCATTTGTGAACTTATATTTTATTCATGGACGATAGCCAAACCCATATAGAAGTAAAAACAATAAAACAAAAAACAAAATTAAGTAATGATGATGAAGTATGCATAAATGGGTTAGACAAAATATATTTTTTAAACCATTAAGATATCTTGTGTTGATTTACATTCCCGGGGCTTGGTACTGGTAATATTTAAAAGGAAGTTTAAAAGTAGCAGGATATATAGGGTTAAATGTTAATATATTCACATGATTTTATATATTCTTTTGAATAAGCAATGGAATATAAACTGTCTAATTCACAGTCTGTAATTCTTCAGCATCACATAATTTTTCCCTTTGAAACTGGCATACTCTCAAACAGTTTAGCCCTTAGAAAAGTGAACAGATGGCAATTTATTGCTTTAAAAATGTATTTTATTTAGTTTAGTATGACTTACAGGTTAAGAGTTTTTCAATAAATTGTCTTCCCAATTCTCATTACATAATTAGGCTAATGGGTCTGAATTGATAGTCAATTTTGTCTTGATCTAGTGGAACATAATCTTAAAAGATTTAAGTAAGTTTTTAATAACTTTTTCTTATTGAGTACTTACAACCTAATAGGCAATAACTATTCAAAGTGCTAGGGCTTCAGTAGTACATAAGACATAATTTTTCCTCTCATAGTAAGGGATTCCCTTTCTTAGGAAAATTATCAACAAATCATTAATGATTAAATTCAAGATATTAGATTATTAAAAATAAGATTTGCTAAGCCTTAAACTACATTCATCTTATAATAATTTCCCAAAAGTGAATTACACTGATTTAAAGACTTTTGCGCACTATAGAAGTCATTTGAGAAGAACTTGGGAATAGAAACTGGAGCAGTATTGGGAGGTAACCTCTTGTACTGCATATGTTAAAATAAATATTAACAATGTACCATAATTTTCAATTTTTTTTGGCTTTTTCTTTTTTTTTTTCATTTTTTTTTCAGTTAAATGAATTACCTGAGATTTGAGTGCATAGAACAGAAAAGAAGGAAATTTATAGGTATAACACAGGAAGTTAACCTAATCTGAAAAATGACCATGAAAAATGTTCTTTTAGTGAAGATGAGAATGATGACTATGGAAAGAGTAAATTAAGTACAGAGTAGTGGAAGAATAATATGTCAGAAAAATCTGAGATAACAAAGATGTAAGAAGTAAGAAAGGAAGAAAAAAATCAGTGTAGTAGCACATAAATGTGATGAACTAGGGGATGTATGAGAAGAATCAAATTATAGTGCTTTGTAGGATATTTTATAAATTTTGCCTAGTGTAAACAGGAAGACATGGTGGGTCTTAAGCTAAAAAATTACATGATCAGATTCATATTTGATGAAACACTGTGATAGCACTATGGAGAAAAGATACAAGGGAGACCATAATATTTGAAAGGAGACTATTTAAGGCTCTAGCATGAATACTGGACTGGGGGTTCACAGAAGAGATAAAAGTTACAATGAAAAATGTTGGATTTAGTGATTGGTGTTGAATAGGCCATGAGGAGAGGAAAAATCAAGTATGACTCACAGATTTTTGACTTGAACAACCAGATGGTGGCTTGCTTCACAGAGATTTCTGAAGGAAGAACATGATTGGAAGTTGAAGTACTTCAGTATGCTTTAGACACTCTAAGTAGTGTGTACCTAAGAGACACTGATTGTAAATATCAACCAAACAACTGGACGAGGAGCTCAGCAGAGGACTTCACATTGGAGACAAGAAAATGATGCATGAGACTATACATGGTGATGAAGGTCCTTAGAGTGGTTTGCCGAAATGAGAACATGTAACAAACAGATCGGAGGCCTAAGATGAAGATCTAAACAACCTCACTGCTTAAGAGTTGTGTTTACCACATGGGAGGAGAAGAAAAACAGGACAGTAAAACACTGGCTAGAGAGTTAGAGATGAGTAATAGGAGGTGTGGTATCCTGTCGTATGCAGTGGTTGGCAGAATAAATGATCAACTTTATAGTCAAGAGATTAAAAAAAATATTTTCATTGGTAAATGTGGAGGAAAAAACTTTTTGGGGTGTGATAGAAATAGACATCAGAATGAAGTAAATTAAGGAGAATTCAAGTTGAAGAAAATAGGGAATGAGAGCATAAACAACTGATCATAAAATAAACTATGAAGGGGAGAAGAGAGAATTAAGGAGACCAAGTAAGGTGTTTTCAACAAAATGGTAAAATGTACAGCAAATATGTTAGGTTATAATCTGGATCATGCATTGATATAAATCTAATGTTTAAATCATGGCCCAATGAACTTAATGATATTTTAAGTCAGTTACTTTAATTTATGTGAACCTGATTTTTATGTTACGTAAATGTTTGTTGGGCCTTAAAAACTAATGCCACCTAAGTGTCATTACAAGCGGCACTATTATGGGCCCACAAGGGCGTATTAATGCGGCAACCTAAGACGATGCCAGGAGGAAGTAGGGTGGGAGTGTCTGCGGGAACCTTGCCTTAGCCCTTATTGGCCAAATACACGCTTCCGCGCTCGTGAACACTGTGTGATTGCAATAGCTAGGCATTGAGACAGGATGCATGCCCTTGACCTTTAAGCTGATAGGATTATGTTAAAACCTCCCCTCCCCATCTGCCTATAAAAGCAAGTGCTTGTGTGATAATAAACGGAACTGCTCGACAGAACCCGCACAGCGTCTGAGTGTCCTTTAATGGGCTGGTTGGGGCCGGCGGCTGTGCTCACTTCTCTTCATGGCTCTCTTCCTCCGTCTCCTCCCATGGGGGACTGGAGGGAAAGAGGAATCCGGGCCATTCGCTAGCCCACCAAAAGGAACGAGGCTAGGGCTGTTCGGGTTGGCCAGTGGTGGACCCGACAAATGTTAACAAGAATATTTCCTACTTAAAAAGGAATTTTGAGAATTAAGATAGGAAAGAAGAATAATTTCTACTGGAAGTAAGGGTAGGCCTTGGTCTGAGAAAAAAACAAAAATACAATGCCAGGCAGGCCTAACCTAGTGAAGCCCTGTCACAGGGAAAGTTAACTATTTTTCGAAGAAAGAAAGTAGACATCATATGGAAACGGGTGGTGGGAAGGTTGGCCCAGAATACACGAATCACAAAACTTTTTAAAGCACTTATTATATACCGAAAATGGCTGAAAAAAGTCAGCCACGAGTTTTTTAAAAAAATACATTGTCTGCCATAAAAATCCAATAGATTTTGGGGGGAGACAGAGAAGCAGACAGGCAACTTTCAGTATCTTTTGTGTGCTTGTTACATGGATCAGACTATCATAAATACTTACAATCAAATTTCTACTGTTTTAAACATGTACCTGTCCAAATTCATATTGGAAAATCAAACTTCTCACCTAGCTAAATATATTTACTAAATACATGCATTAGTCAAGATTTTCCAGAAGAAAAAAATAAAACCACAGGGTGTCTATGTGTGTGTGTATGCATATACATAAAGACTATGTATACAGTTTTTATTTCTTTATGTTTATGTGTATACACACACAGAGATGTACACATGAATGTATACATATACACACACACAGATATTTATTTTAAGGAATTACCTCACACAATTGTGGAGGTACATATCCAAAATCTGCAGTGTAGGAATGCAATCTGGAGACCACGCTAAGTGTTACAGTCTGAGGACAAAAGCAATCTGCTGGCAGAATTTCTTCATGCTAAAAGGTCAGCCTTTATTCTATTAAGGCCTTCAGTTAATTGGATGAGGCCCACCCTCCTTACGGACGGTAATGTGCCTCACTCAAAATCCGTTGATTAAAATGTTAATCTCATCTAAAAAACACCTTTACAGAAAAAGCCAGAATAATTTTTGACCACATGTCAGGACACCGTGTCTCTGCCAGGTTAACACACAAAATTAATCATCATAATGCATTACATATTTTCTTATAAACTGTTATTTTGTTTCAGATTGTCATTAAACACTGCTTCAAAAGTTATGATAGAAAGGGAAAAGAAAGAATTTCAGTTGACAGCTTCTTTGTTTGATGCCGTTCCTTTTGTTACCATTAGGAATCTATCAGTACTACCATGCCTGAAAATGCTGATATGATGACTTTTATTTAAAATAAATAAAATATGTGTAATAAATAAAAAATAAACAAACACAAATAAAATTAAATAAATAATAAACAAATAAAATTAAAAACAGAGGCAAAGCTTACTTTTTTTCTTGAGCAACTGTGGTGTTATTACTGAGTAGAAAGATCTTGGATAATATATTTTACATATAGTAAATGAATAAAAAATCATCCATGATTCAAGTTTGCAGTGATATAATAATCTAAGATCAAAAATTTATTCTTGATTCTGATATAATTTTTAGTCACAGAAACATGCATAAGAAATAGTTTCACAATTTAAGTAAAAAATCGGTATAACAATTTTAATCTTAAGTATGTTCACCAAACTGTAAACATAACAAGCAAAGCTCTAGAGCTTATCACTCTTAGAATTAAACAGTGGTTATCTAGGGGGAAAGACTACAGGAAGTTCTTGTTTTATACTTATATATTTCAAATTTTCAAATAAATGAAATATAAATCTACAGTATCACACATTTTGATAATAAACTCACATTTTTTCTTCCTCTAATTCTGTCTCATTGAAAGAAATCCCTCCCTTTCAAAAATACTTAACAAACATTACCATACATCCACAGAAGGTGAATAAAGCTATTTTTTTTTTTATCTTTATAGACCCAGATAGTCACTATTACAGATTGAAGCAGGCTCTTATTCTTAATGCAAGATAGGAAATTCAATGTAATTACTGTAATTAATTTAGCTGCACTTTAGGAAAGTAACTAAAAATATTGAAATGAGACCACTCTTAAGTACAGATAGTATGAAAATCTTACAATATCTGTCAGTTAAGCCTTCAATATTGATTAAGACTTTTATGGGACTAGGTATTTCTTGCATTACTAGTTTGAAGCTATTTGCTATCATCTACACATTTAGAGTCGAGTACTGCAGCTGTGATGCAATTAATTTCTTCATGACTTCAGCAAAATAGCGTGAAATAGCTCAATAAACATGCAGAATCTCTTTCTAAAGAATATTCCCAGTTACAGCTGTACCATGTTGGATTTGAATTTATGTCTGAGATTCTAGATTGGCTTCCTCTATCCTATAGAATAAAGACTAAATAGGGATATAAAATGAGTGTGTTAATCAGTAAGCATTTTTAAAACTAGAGATTCCAGTAAAATGAAGTATAAAGACTAAAAGACAAACTGTTCGTAACAGCAGCATAGAAATGTCTATGATTTAATTTTTAGAGTTATTCTCTTCATGACAGTAACAATGTGGATGATTATTATGCCATAACTTCTATCGTGTACTATTTAAAAGTGAATGGAATATATTTTTTAAATTCCCATAATAGTTGTATTAGTCTGTTGCTTATAACAGAAATACATGGAGCTGGGTTATTTGTAAGAAAGCAAAATTTATTGCTTACAATTTCTGAGGCTGGGAATTCCAAAGTCCAGGGAACATATTTAGTGACAGTCTTGGTGGTGGCAACTGTGACCCAGGGGTCTCACATGGCAGAAAATAGCAGAGCAGAGAAAGAGAGAGAGTTCCTCATGCACTCTCCTTTCAAAGCTCTAAGAAGCACTCCCTGACCACCATTACTAATCCATTTACTACAGCATGGTCCTGCAATCTAATCACCTCTTCAAGGCCCCACCTTTCAATTGCCATAATAAGATTTCCCACCCTCAATTGGGCTACAGTGGGGAGTTAAGCTTCAGTGAGGTTGGGGAGATGGGAAATCCAGTCTACAGAAACAGTCTGGGGAAATTCAGAATATAAAAATATGAGTTATTTAAGATAGTAAATTGTTTAGTATTAACTCTGCTTTAAAAGAGATTAAGAAACAGAATCTATAACAGTAGATATTTTAGGGAAATGTAAAGAGTGTTTCTGTGGTGTAAAACATATTCTAATTTAAAACATGGTAACAAATAATATTTCAAAGAAAGAATATCTTATATACCTCAGGTTCCAAAGTTGGTAACTCTACTTCATAGGATATTTAATTTACTAGGAAGTGAGAAATGTCATATGTGGACTTTGTCATTCTAAATGAATTGTATGTGGGCCACACAAAGCAAAACTAAGTAATCATAATCAAGTAGCAATCTGCTCAGTTGGAGAAAACCTGCTGCATTTCACCCTATGTAAATTGAAACCTGTTGCTATGGTCTGAATGTGTCCTTCCAAAACTTATGTGTTGGAAACTTGATCTCAAATGCAACGTTGTTGGCAAGTTGGGCCTAACAGAGAGTGTGTAGGCCCTGAGGGCTCCACCCTCATGCATGTATTTATGCCACTGTGAAAAGAGGTTGCTGGAGTGGGTTTGCTCTCTTCTGCTCTTTTACCATGTGAGGACACAGTGTTTCTCCTCTCTGGAGGATACAGCAACAAGGTGCAATCTTGGAACCAGACACCAAATCTGTAAGTGCCTTGATCTTGGACTTTCCAACCTCCAGAACTGTGAGAAATAAATTTCTGTTCTTTATAAATTGCCCAGTCTTAGGTATTCTGTAATAGAAGTTAAGACACCCGCTTATTAGTTTACTTTCTATGAACAGACTATTAACATCAAGGTCAAGTTAAAAAGCTTGGATATTATGGCTCACTCACTTTATTTGAGCTCATGGTAAAAATCCTAGATGATTGAAACACATGACGCAACCTCACAATACCTCAAAAACCCATATATCTAGTTTGTAAAAGTATTTTTTATCAATCCCATCCATACGTATGAGTATGATATCCTTCCTTTGTCACTCAGGAAAATTATTAGAGTAGAAAATCACTAATATTATATCTGTATCAGGTAGGGTTCTCCAGAGAAAAAGAACCAATAGAATAGACATATCTATATATCATCTATCTAGGCATCCATCATCCACCTTTCTATTTATTTATCTATCTACAGACTAAGATTGATTGACTTTAAGAAATTAGCCTGTAGGAAAATATGAAATCTGCAGGGCCAGTAGGCAGACTAGAGTCCCAGGGAAGAGTTGATGTTGCAGTTTTGTGTTGGAAGAAGTCAGGTAAGTAACATAGGAGAATTTCTTCCTCAGGGCGCTTCAGTCTTTTAAGGCTGTAAACTGATTGTATGATGCTCACCCATATTATGGAGGGTAATTTGTTTCACTCAAGGTCTAATGATTTAAATGTTAGTCACTTCTAAAAAGTACCTACACAGCAACATCTAGACTGATGTTTGACCAGAAACTGGGTACCATGGCCTAACCAACTGTACCCACAAAATAAACTGTTACAGTATGTACAGTTAAATTCCTGCTGTTGTTATACACCTTTCCTTAATCTGTAGAATTTAGCATATACAAACGTTTTCTATAAGTAACCAATATCTGCAACTACTCTAGAAGATTGTTGCCTACCTCTTTAGGTGCTCTCCAAGACCACCTAAAGAAAATTTGATTAATTGAAACAGTACATATTTTAAATCAGATCATCTTCAACATAAATCACAAAATGTGATAAAATCAATTTAGTTGCATCCATGTATTTTGACAAAGATAATTGATTCCTTTATATATGTTTCTTTTTTATTATTGGTTATGAATATTAGTGAGATACAGAGCTGATCATCACCCCTCGTGCCCCAGATGTGAAGGACAGATTTGTAAAGTCAACATGCCCATTACCACAAATTGTGTTTGTACCCCGTGTGCCCCACCCAAATATCTCCAACATCCTTCCCCCTCCCCTTTCCCTACCCCCACTCCACTTTGTATACCAAGGTATGTTCTCTCCCTCTGTAAGTCCAATGCACCACTGTGGTCTTTCTTTCTTTCCTTCTTTTTCTCTTAGCTCCCAGTTATGACTGAGTACATTCAGTATTTATCCCTTTGTGCTTTGTTTATTTCACTCAACATAAGTTTCTCCTGACTAATCCATGTTGCTGCAAATGGGAGATTTTCATTCTTTTTTATGGCAGGGTAGCATTCCATGGCATATATATACTACAGTTGCCTTATTCAATCATCCATCGATGGACATTTAGGTTGGTTCCATGTCTTGGCTATCATAAACAGAGCTGCAATGAACATGGGAGTGCAGGTAACCCTTCGATATGATGATTTCCATTCCTCTGGGTGTATACTCAGAAGTGGGATTGCTGGATCATATGGAAGATCTATCTGTGGTTGTCTGAGAAACCTCCATACTATTTTCCACAGTGGTTGTACTAATTTACTATCCCACCAACAGTGCAGGAGCATTCTCTTCTCTCCACACCCTCACCAGCATTTGTTATTCACCATCTTTTTGATTATAGCCAGTCTAACTGGGGTGAGGTGATATCTCAGTATGGTTTTAATTTGCATTTCCCTGATGACTAGTGATATTGAGCATATTTTCATGTACCTGTTGGCCATTTGTATGTCTTCCTGAAAAATGTCTATTCATCTCCTTTGACCATTTTTAAACTGGGTTAGTTTTTTTTTTTTTTTTTTTTCTGTAATTGCATGAGTTCCTATTAATCCCTTGTTGTATCCATAGTTAGCAAAAACTTTTTATCACTCTGTAGGCTGTCATTTCACTCTGTTGATTGTTTCCTTTGCTGTGCAGCAGCTTTTTAGTTTGATACAGTCCCATTTGTTTATTTTTCTTTTGTTGCTTGTGCTTTTATGCTCATATTCATAAAGCCTTTTCCCTGACCTAGTTCCTGAAGTGTATCACCTATATTTTTACCTACTACTTTTACAGTTTCAGGTCTTATACTTAAGTATTTAATCCATTTTGAGTTGATTGTAGTGTATAGTGAGAGATGAATGTCTAGTTTCATTCTTCTGCTTATGGATATCCAATTTTCCCAGCACCACTTGTTGAAGAGGCAGACTTTTCCCCAATGTAGATTTTTGTTGCCTTTATCCAATATCAGATGTCTGTATGCCTGAGCGATGATTTCCAGGTTCTTAATTCTACTCCACTGGTCTGAGTGTCTATATTTATGCCAGTACCATGCTGTTTTGGTTACAACAGCTTTGCAGTATAATTTGAAGTCACGTAGTGCTATGCCTCAGCTTTATTTTATTTATTTATTTATTTTTTGCTCTGGATTGCTTTGGTTATTCAGGGTCTTTTCTTGTTCCATATAAAAGTTAAGATTTTTTGGGTCGGCCCAGTGGCGCACTGCCACAGTGCGCCGCTTGGGAAGCGCGGTGGTGCTCCCGCCGAGGGTTCGGATCCCACATACAGACCGGCCGCTCACTGGCTGAGCGAGGTGCAGGAGCAACACCGAGGGTTGTGATCCCGTAGCCGGTCCCGGTCCAGTACGGGTGCGACACTGAGGGTTGTGATCCATTGCCGGTCACGAAGAAAGACAAAAAGGAAAAAAAATAAATAAATAAATAAAAATAAAAGTTAAGATTTTTTTTTTTCCATTTTGCTGAAGGATGTCATTGATATTTGCTGGGGATTGCATTGAATCTGTAGACCACTTTGGGTAGTACAGACATTTTCACAATGTTAATTCTTCCAATCCAAGACCATGGACCATCTTTCCATTTTTTTGTGTCTCCCTTTATTTCCTTCAGAAGTGGTTTGTAGTTCTCATTGCAGAGGTCTTTCACCTCCTTGGTTAAATTGACCCCTAAATATTTTATTTTATTCATGACAATTGTAAATGGGCTTACATTCTTTATTTCTCTTTCTGTTAGTTCATTATTTGAGTATATAAATGCAACAGATTGGGGGCATTTATTTTGTATCCTGCAATGTTACTGAAGTTATTAACCAGCTCCAGGAGTTTTTTGATAGAATCTTTAGGTTTTTCTATATATAGTATCGTGTCATCTGCAAATAGAGACAGTTTGGCATCGACTCTTCCAATATGGATTCCTTTTATTTCTTTCTCTTGTCTGATTGCTCTGGCTAGTACTTCCATTACTGTGTTAAATAGAAGTGGTGAGAGTGGGCATCCTTGTCTTGTTCCTGTTCTTAAGGGAAAGGCCCGCAGTTTTTCCCCATTCAGAATGATACTGACGGTGGGCTTGTCATAAATGGCTTTTATTGTGTTGAGATACTTTCCTTCTATACCTAATTTGCTGAGAGTCTTTAATGATAAAGGGCTCTTGAATTTTGTCAAATGCTTTTTCAGCATGTATTGAGATAATCATATGCTCTTTGTCCTTGAGTTTGTTGATGTGATATATCACATTTATTGACTTTCATATGTTGAACCATCCTTGTTTCCCTGGAATAAATCCCACTTGACCATGGTGTATAATACTTTTTATGTCTTGCTGTTTTCTGATTGCTAATATTTTGTTGAGTATTTTTGCATCTATGTTCATCAAGGATATTGGCCTCGAATTTTCTTTATTTGTTGTATCTTTATCTTATTTTGGTATCAGAGTTATGTTAGCATCATAGAATGAGTTTGGCAAGTAGTATCTGTTTCAATTTTTAGAATAGTTTGAGGAGAATTGGTATTAACTCTTCTTTAAAGTTTGATAGAATTCAGCTGTAAAACCATCCAAACCTGGGCTTTTCTTTGTTGGGAGACTGCTGAGTACCACTTCAATCTCGTTGCTAGTTTTTGGACTGTTCAGGTTTTCTATCTCTTCTTGGTTCAGTCTAGGTAGTCTGTATGTGTCTAGAAACTTATTCATATCTTCCAGATTTTCATATTTTTTGCCATACAGTTGTTTATAATAGTCTCTAATGATTCTTCATATTTCTTTGGTATTAGTTGTAATGTTGTAACGTCTCCCTTTTCATTTGTGATTTTTGTTATTTGGGTCTTCTCTCTTCTTTTTTTCCCACCTAACATAGCTAATGGTTTGTCTGTTTTATTTATCTTCTCAAAAAGCAACTTTTTGGGTTCTGGTCAAGATGGAGGAATAGACAGTCCCCAGCATCACTCTGTCACACAAATCAACAAATTTACAACTACAAAAATGTAACAACAGCCAAGCTGGGGCTGCTGGATTTCAGGTGAAGAGGAGGAGAGAACTATGGAGTTCATAAAGGGGGAGAACCCATGATGAGAGAAAGAAAAAACTGCTTAGAGCTTTTTGTGCCATGGCTGCTTTAAGGCTGGAACTGCTGAGTGTATGGCAGGAGCTGGCAGAATCTGCAGCTGTGCCCTTCGGATGGAATTGCTTGAAGGCAGCAGGTGAGAAGAGGGCCTTAGTGGCCCCCAGTACAGCAAGACAACTAATAGGGTTCCCGTGGACCCACGCAGGAGAGAGGAGCCAGAACAGCTGAAAAAGGTGAACCAAAGGCCAGTGAGTCATTGCAAGGGACCGGTACAGGGCCCATCCCATGGGAAGTGTTTGGAGCATGGGTGGTGGGTGAAACAGGCCCACTGGGAGGACACTGGGACACAACAAGGACAGTCAATCCACCCCCTCTCAGTGCAGGTCCACTCAGAGTAGATTGGTCGAGAATGCAGAATTACATGGGATGCAGTTTGATGAAAAGACTCAGGCCCAGATCAGAGTTTCTACACTAGTCAGGGGCACCCAGTCTCTGGAGAGTCTGAAGTACCTATGAAGTCAACCATTAAACCTTGAGCTGCACAAAAAGTCTTCCCTAGGGAAACAGCAGCAAAGCAGCCATTTAGCCCAACCACAGAGCTCAAGTACTGGTTCCACAGGAAGTTCTCCTGTTTTAGAAGTAAACAAAGGACAAAAAATTAGTTCCATCCTAAGCACACCACCAGCACCTGGGGCCCGCCGGGGGAACCGAGGCTTGGAGCCAGTGATGAGACTACCTTCCCACAACCATGCACACCACCAGCACATTGGGGCCCACCCAGTGGCCTGGGGCTTGGAGCCAGGGACCAAAAACCCCACCCATATCCAGGTACACCACCATTGCCTTGGAGCCCGACCTGGGCACCCAGGGTATGGAGCCAGGGAATGCACTCCCTGCCCACGAAAGTGGCTAGATGTCACAACCAACATGCAGATGGTCCACCAGTCACTGGAGTGGCAAGTGTGTTTGACCAGAAACTGGGAATTGACACAGGAGAGTCAGCAGCAGAGTAGAGAGAAAAGAATAGGATGTCTCTCTCCACAAAGCCCATTCCAGAGTGACAGAAGAAGCATCTGCTCTATGATAATATTGGGGGACCTGAACACACTTCTCAGCATTGGACAGATTATCTAGGCAACAAATCAACAGAATAACCATTACTCTTTCAGAGGGAGAGAAGAAATCTAGAGTTATCAGTGGTGGGGGAGGGGAGGGAGGGGGGTAGGGAGAGATTGGACAAGGGGCATAAAGAATAAGTAGAATTTGTAAAAATATACATACTAGTAATATTGATTTGATCAACATATGTCAACATTGATTCCCCAAAATATGTATAATCTATTATGATTGAATTAAAAAAATGCAAAAGATGTAAAGAGAGAAAAAAAATTAGTTTTGGGATTATCTATATTTGTATTGTGTCCTTCACAGTCAGGTAAAAAAAATTATTTTCTTATTCTAACTGTCTCATATTATGGTGGAATGCCATTTTTGTTAGATATTTCAAAAACATTTTCTTTTGATATGAAAGAACATTATCTCTAAAACATTAAAATGTAAATTTTAATCCTTTAAAAAGTAAATAAATAAATAAATGTTAAAACCCCCTTTTTTTTTTCTTGATCTTTACTATTGTCTTTTTGATCTTAATTATTTCTTTCAGTCTACTACATTTAGGTTTGGATTGTTGTTTTTCAAGTTCTTTGAGGTGTAGTCTTAGGTCATTTATTTGAAGACTTTTCATTCTTCTGATGTAAGCATTTATTGCAACAAATTTGCCTTTTAGTACTGCTTTTGCAGTATCCTATGGGTTTTGGTATGATGTATGCTTATTTTCATTAGTTTCAAGAAATTTTTTGATTTACTGTTTAATTTCTTCTTTGACCCATAGGTCATTCAGGAGCCTATTGTTTAGTTTCCATGTATTTGTATATTTTCCAGAGTTTTGCTTATTATTAATTTCCAGTTTTAGTCCATTGTGTCTGAAAAGATACTTGGAATGATTTCAGTTTTTTTAAATTTGCTGAGACTAGATTTGTGACCTAATATGTGGTCTATCCTGGAGAATGTTCCGTGAGATGATGAGAAGAAAGTGTATTCTTTAGTTGTTGGGTGAAATGTTCTGTATATATCTGCCAGGTCCAGTTGGTCTAAGTCCTGTGTCTCTTTGTTGATTGATTTCCTGGAATATCTGTCCCATACTGAGAGAGGGGTGTTCAGATCACCCACTATTAATGTATTAGGGCCTATCACTTTCTTTAGGTCTAAGAGTGTTTACTTTATATATCTGGGTGCTCTAGTATTGGACGCATAAATATTTATGATTGTTATGTCTTCTAGCTGGATAGATCCTTTTATCATCATATAATGGCCTTCTTTGTCTCTTTTTATTTTTTGGTTTAAAGTCTATTTTGTCCAGTATAAAAATAGCTACTCCTCCTTGTTTTTGGTTTCCATTTGCATGGTATATCTTTTTCCATCCCTTCACTTTTAGTCTGTGTGTGTCTCTACAGGTGAAGTGGGTCTCTTGAAGACAGCATATATATACTTGGGTCTACCTTTTGAATCCAATCAGTCAGTCTTTATCTTTTGAATGAGGAGTTTAATCCATTCACATTTAGGGTAGTTATTGACAAATATTGTTTAATTCCTGTCATTTAATTGCTTCTTGTTTAGATGATTTAATTATCTTTTGACTATTACTTTCCCTTTTATTTCTCTTCTTCAAAGTTAGTTGGAAATTTAATGTGGCATGATTTAGCTTCTTTCTCTTTCTTGCTGGCATTTTTGTTTTAATGGTGGGTTTTGCTCTTTCTTGTGTACATGTGATAGTGGTCATCATTATTCAGATTCCAGATGAAAGACTCCCTTGAGAATTTCTTGCAGGGCTGCTCATGTGATGGTGAACTCCCACAACTTTGTTTGTCTGGGAAATACACTATTTCTCACTCATTTCTGAAGGAGAGCCTTGCTGGGTAAAGAATTCTTGGCTGGCAATTATTTTCTTTTAGTATTTTGAATATACCATTCTGCTTTCTTCTGGCCTGTAGGGCTTCGGTTGAGAAGTCTGCTGTTAGTCTGATGGGGGTTCCCCTATAAGTGATTGGAGCTTTTCTCTTGTTGTTTGTAGAATTCTCTCTTTGTCTTTGAGCTTTGCAAATTTAACTATAAAGTGTCTTGGAGAGGATCTTTTTGGATTGAATCTGTTTGGGGACCTTTGAACTTCCCGAATCTGAAGATCTGTATCTCTCCCTACACATGGGAAGTTTTCTGTTACTATGTCCTTGAAAAGGCTTTCAATACCTTTCACTCCTCCCCTTTTGGAATATCCACAATTTGGATGTTAGAGCACATGAGGTTGTCTGCCATCTGTCTTAGATTTTCTTCATTATTTTTAATTCTTTTTCCTTTTTTGTGTGTGCCTGTGTTATTTCAGAAAAACCATCTTTGAGATCTCAAATTATTTCCTCTGTTTGCTCTACCCAGCTGCTCAGACTCTCTGTTGTGTTTTTTATTTCACTGAGTGGATCTTTCATTTCCAGGAGTTCTGCTACATTCTTTTTTAAGGTATTAATCTCTTTGTAAATGTCCTCCTTCATATTCTGAAAACTTTTTCCTGTTTCATTGTGTTCTCTAATTCAATCTTCTTTTATTTCTTAAAGTTTTCTAAAGATTATTGCTCAGAATTTTTTCAGACATTTCAAGGATTCCCTGTTCCATGGAGTCTGAAATTTGAGCATTATTGTCATCATTCAGCGGTGTCATATCTTCTTGTTTATTTGTAGTTGTAGTATTTTTTCATTGATGTTTGGTCATTTGGTATAGGTTTTGCCACTTCTGTTATGCTGAGGTTGGCTATGAGGGTAAAGATTTCTTCCTCTACTTGCAGGCTTCACTGTTGACTCTTTTATCAGTGCAATTGAGTGAGCAGTAGGTTACCTGTGGAATGGCCCTGGTTACTACTGTGGTGGTGAATTGTCCTTGTGTGACAGTGGGTGTGGCAGTGGCTATATTATACCTCCTTGGGTCCTGTTCCAGATACTGTGGCCACAGAATGAGACCCCACCAGGTCTCCTTGGTTTACCTTTGTGGGGCAGGGCTGGCAATAGGGTCCTGGCATTCCCCTCCAAATCCAAGAATGAGTGGAGAGTTCGCTTGCACCCCTGAGTCTTCTCAGCTCACCTCTGTGGGGTGGTGACTGGCTGCAGGGTCCTGGCACCCCCCCTCTGGGTCCAAGGACAGGGAGAGCTGGGGCTGACTGCCCCCATCAAAAAATTACACACCATGATCAGGCGGGAGTCAAGCCAGGGAGACAAGGATGGTTCAACATACACTAATCAATAAATGTGATATACCACATCATCAAAATCAAGTACAAAAACCGTGTAATTACCTCAAGAGAAACAGAGAAGGCATTAAACAAAATTCTACATCCCTTCATGATAAAGGATCTCAGCAAATTAGGTATAGAAGGAAAGTATCTCAAAATAGTGAAAGCCATATATGAATAACTCACTACCAATATTATCCTGAATGGGGAAAGGCTGAAATTGTTTCCCTTCCTAACAGGA
Organism: Galeopterus variegatus; assembly: GCF_000696425.1. NCBI lineage: Eukaryota > Metazoa > Chordata > Mammalia > Dermoptera > Cynocephalidae > Galeopterus > Galeopterus variegatus. Next base: position 245,271 of record NW_007728525.1, on the reverse strand, counting down.
AGACAACAAGGATGCCTCCTCTCACCACTCCTATTTAATACAGTATTCAAAGCATTATCCAGAGCAATCAGGCAAGAAAAAGAAATAAAGGGCATCCAAATCGGAAAAGATTCAGTCAAACTGTCACTGTTCACAGATGACCTGATTTTTTATATAGAAAAAAAACAATAACCTCTACCAAAAACTCCTAGAGCTGATAAACAAATTTGGTAAAGTTGCAGGACACAAAATCAATATACAAAAATCAGTAGCATTCTTATACACCAAGAGTGAACAAGCAGAAGAAGAAATAAAGAAAGCAAGCCTATTTACAATATCTGCCTAAAGAATAAAACACCTAGGAATAAATTTAACCAAAGAGGTGAAAGATCTCCACAATGAGAGCAACAAAATTCTGCTAAAAGAGATTAAAGAGGACACCAAAAGATGGAAAAATATTGCTTGTTTATGAACTGGAAGATTTAACATTGTGAAAATGTCCATACTACCCACAGAGATTTACAATTTCAGTGCTATCCCTATCAAACTTCCAATGACATTCTTCACAGAAACAGAAAAAAAAAAACAATCCTAACATTCCAATGGAACAACAAAAGGCCTTGAATAGCCAAAGCAATCCTGAGAAAAACAAACTAAAACAAAAAAGACAGAGGCATAACACTATCTGACTTTAAATTACACTACCTGACTTAAGTTATAGTAACCAAAACAGCACAGTCAATGGAATGGAATAGAGAGCCCCAAAATCAATCCATGTACTTACAGCCAACTGACCTTTGATAAAGGCAACAAGAACAAACATTGGGGAAAAGACTGTCTCTTCAATAAATGGTGCTGGGAAAATTGGGCATCTATATGTGAAAGAATGAACCTAGACACATACATCTCACCATACATAAAATGCAACTCAAAATGGAATAAGGACTTAAATATAAGACCTAAAACAATAAAAGTATTAAAAGAAACATAGGGGAAACATTTCCAGAAGTAGGACTGGGCAAAGACTTTATAAGATCCCAAAAGCACAAGAAACAAAAGAAAGCATAATTAAACAATAGTATATCAAACTAAACAGTTTCCATAGAGAAAGGAAACAATTAACAGAATGAAAAGACAACCTACAGAATGGGAAAAAACATTTGCTCAAAAACTCAAAAAACTACAGAGTAAAAAACCAAAAAATCTAATTAAAAAATGTTCAAAGGAGCCTAATAGACATTTTTCAAAGGAAGACTTACAAATGGCCAACTAGTACTTGAAAAAAATGCTCAACATCACCAATCATCAGGGAAATGCAAATTAAAACCACCCAGTCGTAGTGGGCACTATTAAAAATATTGACAATAACAAATGCTGGTGGGGATGTGGAGAAAGGTGAACTCTTTTACACAGTAGATGAGACTTTAAATTAATACAGCCATTATGAAAAACAGTATAGAGGTTTTTCAAACAACTGCAGATAGATGTGCCATACAATCCAGCAATCCCACTTCTGGGTATACACCCAAAGAAATGAAAATCATCATATATCAAAGGGATATCTGCAATCCCATATTCATTGCAGCTCTATTTACAATAGCCCAGATATGGAACCAACCTAAATGTCCATTGATTGATAACTGAATAAAGAAAACGTGGTATATATACACAATAGAATATTGCTCAGCCATTAAAAAAAAAAAAAAATGAAATTCTGCCATTCGCTGCAACATGGATGAGCTTGGAGAAAATTGTTAAGTGAATAAGCCAGGTTCAGAGAGAAAAATACCACATATCCTCACTCATAAGTGGAAGCTAACAGAGAAAAAAGGAAGAAAGACAGACCACAGTGGCGTGTTGGACTGCAGAGGGAGAGAACGGCCTAGGGTTGCAGGGGAAGGGTGGTTGGGAAGAGGTTGGGTGGGGAACACGGAGAATAATTGCATTATGAGGTGGTGGGCATGCTGATAGTATTGATCCTATCATCACATCTTGTGCACAGGGGCTGATGGTCAGCTCTATGCCCCATTATTATGTATAATCAATAAAAAAAGAATATCATTTAAACTTATCACCACAGAGCTTCCTTTTTCTCAGCATTCAGGACACAGTTTATATCCTTCCTCAGAGATGACTTCCCTGAGTACTTTTAATGATGTATCTCTCTCTCTCTCTCTCTCTCTCTCTCTCTCTCTCACACACACACACACACACACACACACACACAGAACACTCCAGCCGATTATTTTTCACATCATTTTACTTGTGTCATAACAGTTGTAAAGCACATAAGATTGTCTTATTTGGCAGTTTATGTGTATATTATCTTTCTTCCCAACTAAGCAAGAATATTAAAAGGTCCTTTTACTATTCACTCTCGAAATCCCCAAATTTATATTATACTATGGAATATTTGCTGAACTGGTAATTAGATTATATATTTAGTGAATTCTATGAACTACATTATTAAATGGCCTGATAATACATTATAAAGTCCAAAAAGCCAAGAAATTTGGCTAAAGGCTGATGGAAAATTAACTGAAATCTCTTATGCAACTAATGTGGATCCAAGAATAGGTGGTATAATTGGCAAAAGCAAGAGTTTTTGTTGGTTTCAAAAATATTAAATTGTCTCAAGTCATCTGAAATTCTTGTCTCAAATGTCCTTTAACATCACTGTTAATATTAAAACACGTTAATTGTATCATTCATTTTTTCAATGTGTAATTTCCAAACATTTTCAGTGCTCTGTGGTAATACCATATCTTTTCTTGGATCTATATTATCTATTTTAAAGGAAAATTTCAAAGAAAACATTCACCTTCAGAAATACTAGCATCACAGAGATAAGCATATTAAATAGCTCTAAGATAATGGCCAAATATAGCTCATGTTTTATAAAATTTATTTAATTACACTCTGTATTACTAGCCATTACTTTGGTTCCTAGCCAATGCTGTATTTAATAAAAGATAAATAGTCAAGATAATATATTTTGCAATTTCAATGAATTTTTTCTGTATAGAAAAGAAACACTAAACATTAAGTGTTTGCAATCAGAATATTAGATTCGGGGTATCTATATTATTTGCTTGGATAATGGGAAGAAAGAAGTCATCAAAAATCTTTCCGCTAATATAAACATTTTCCAAACTTGAATCAGTTTCCTGTTTCCCAAGCTTCAGTAGACTCCTAAAGCAAAAATACTGTGGAAGTAATAGTGATTTAAACAGATCATGATATATTGAGCTCTACACAACCCATATTTATCTGAATGGTTGTTAAAGCTGACATCCACAGCCAGAGCCTAAGTGTCAAAGTGTTTGCTTCTTTACAGCAAGGCAGTTCCAGTAAATCACATAAATATAATCATATATTTTTAATGGAAGGTGAAATTGGTATAAAATTTGAACTGTCACTATTATTCATTATCCTTTATCTTAAAAATAATCCCTTCTGGCAAACCATATGCAGTATGCAGTAAGGACAATTATTTAAGAGTTCTGACATACTTACATTCTTTTTCACTTTTTATATATAATGACGATTTAAGAAGAATAAAATAGTGAAGCAAAAGTTACTTTGTAAACTGACATCCAATAATTTTGTATTTTATTGTGACATAAAGAAAATTCATTAAAAATACCACTTTGCAAAATATGTTAAAGAGAAAATAATGAAACAGTATGTAATGTGGTGTAAATAGGCCTGACTACACTTAAAGTGTTTGGAGCATATGGTTAAAGACCTGAACCAAATGACTGGGTAACAGTAGGCTAGAAACTTAAACTTCCCAAGCTTCGGTTACTTTAACAACATAAGGGTGTCACACAAAATAGTACCACATATATATATGATTCATCACATATATTCTTAAGTAAAATGTATAAAATTTTAAAATCATATTCTTAAGTAAAACGTTTAAAATTTTCAGCTTTATTTGATTATTGGTATTACAGCATTGGTATGACATTGGTATAACACTGTTATAGCACCTATCACAGAAAGAAAAATATATCTCTGTCTGTCTGTCTGACTATCTATCTATCTATCTATCTATCTATCTATCTATCTATCTATCTATCATCATCTATACATTGTCCTTAGCACAATGCCTAGGATACAATCATTGCTTAATCAATCAATGTGAGTTGCTATTATTTTTATTACTCTGTGTTATTGTGTGTGTGTGTGTGTGTGTGTGTGTGTGTGTGTTTTAACACTACAAGATTCATGGTTTTATCTCTTAGCTACTTTGCAGCAACATGGATGGACTTAGAAACAATTATATTAAGTGAAATAAGTTAGGCACAGAAAGAGAAATACTATGTGTTCTCACATGTTCTCACTTATTTGTGGGAGTTATGAGTAAATAAATAAATAAATAAATAAATAAATAAATAATAAATAAATTTACAAACAAACAGTGGGGGGCGGCAGGGAAGAAGACACAACAATCACAACAATTCTTTGAACTTGTTAAGACAAGTGAGCAAATATGATGTTGATGGACGGAAGGGGGGAGAAGGAGGGAGGAAAGAGGAATTGGTAAAGAGAACGAAAATCAACTACACTGTACATTGATAAATTAAAATTAAAAAATAAATTTAAAAAAGGAATATATGATTCATACAAAATTTAACATTGTGTGTCAATACATACAAGGGTACTTCAAAAAGTTCATGGGAAAATAGAATTAAAAGATAACACAAATCTTTCCATTAACTTTTTGAAGTGCCCTGACATGACCTATGCTTTAGATCAGTATGCAAAAGTGTCTCTTTTCTGCCTAGAAGCTCTCTAGTTTTGCCAATGGTTGCCACCATGACTTTCCTTTTTTCCTAAAATCCCAGTTCTGATAAGCAATCTCCAGTAATATTTACTTTGGACTGAAATTCATCAAAATAAATTTATTTTTCCTTACTTCTAACATTGATAAATACCTTCAATTATTCATAAAATTTTAGAATGAGGTTGGCTATGAGTAAAAAAGAAATCAAACATAACAGGGAAATAAACAGTTAAGAAGTTTATTTTTTTATTTTTTTTCACCTTAATCAAACTGGAGGTAAGCAATCCAGGGTTGGAACAGTGGCTCCACTCCAGGACATTCTCAAGGACCAAGGTAACCCACTGGTAAGCACTCCACCAATCCTAGGACATGGTTGTAAATCATATGGTTCATGATTATGCATCAATTTTATAGGTAGTAAAACGGAGGGACAACGGAGAAAGGAAAAATACGTGTTAAAGGAGCTGGTGGAGGTCACTTTGCCTTACATAACTGGCCAGAATTAGTGGTGTGTCCACATTTAGCTATAAGGATTGTCAATAAATGTAATTGGTAAGTAGTCTGGGAGGTCATGTGTCTTGCTAAGAGTACTTGATATAAAAGAATGCATATTATCTCTGCCACATCTCATAACATACCTGAAGTGGGGACTTAAAAAAGGGGACACACAGATTAGAAGATTTCAAAAATAATTTATTTTGCAATTTAGTGAATTATTATTCCAGAATTATGACTCAGGCACAATGAACCCTACACTCTTAATATAGTCTTAGCCGTCTTTGTTGTTCTTGCTGTTGCTGATTCTTCCTCATCTCAGTTTTCTACTGGTTGAAGTCTTTGTCTCAGACCACTTCTCCTGACTGCACTCATTGCTTGATAATTTCAGTATCTGTGGTTTTAAATAATTCATATATATGGCAGTATTTCTATTTCCAGAATAACTCTCTGTCCCAAATTCTTTTCACTGTCCAGTCAGTAACTTTACTTAGATGTCCAAAAGTAAACTGAACTTCACATGTGACAAAATAGAACTCATGGTTTCTCTCATCCCTAAACATACCCCTTAGTTTCTCTTGTCTTATATTATCAATTCCACTCACAGGCTCTTAAGGCCCACAATTTTGAATTAATTTTTAATCTTTTTCTTCTGTGGCAACATATATCTTAATTGTATTAGCTTTACCTTAAATTCATTCCACAGAAACTTATTTATTAGTCTTTAAAATACTTGCAAAACCATATCTATTCTCAGAAAATCACTCAGGTCTCATTCACTATCCACATTGTTTATCTTTTTCTTCCACCTTGTAGTCTTTGCTTTTCTGTTCTCTTTTTCTGGAAAACTCTTCTAATATTTCCCTGTCTCGCTCTTCTACAGAATTCACATTTCCATTCAAATGTCACTTTCCCGATGTGGTCATCTCTAACCACCTTGTATAAAAGAGCATCATCGCCTCCTTTGTAATCATTTTTCATCCTCCTTATTCATCTTTATTTTTCATAATTATAATTATGGCTGAACTAGTATATGTTTACTTGTTTATTTGGTTAATGTCAACATCCCTTATTAAAATCTAATTTTTACTGATATATCTATCGCGAGCACCTGAAACAGTGACTGGCATATAATTATTATTCACTAAATTAATGGATATCAGTCAATTAAAATTAAATTATTAATATGTTCTCATGTTGCATTAATTAAAACAATCTTGTTCAACTTAACATGGAATAAAAATAACATTTATTATAAGATAAAATATTTTAGAATACAAATCAAATGATGTATTTGTTTCTTCTTTCTCTAATATTTTTTTCTATACCTATTAATTTCCTTAAAATGGCAAAAGGCCTCATGATGTAGCAATAAAAGTATAAATTTTGTACTCACCTGACATTCACTGCAAGTACATACATAACAAACACCTTTTCAAAATGAATTTTTGTGATCATAGAAAATACCATAAAAATCTAAGAGAGTAATAAAACAATTTGTTTGAGACTATAAGCATCGTATATTTGGTCATGACTTCCATTTCAAATTGCTGTTTCAGCCTGTTTATCAGCAGGATCCTCTGCGCATGATAAAATACCAAAATGTCAATTGTCATCACCATGCCGCTCCATCTACTCAATGTTGTCCACACTGCTCGTATGTTGGTTAGGATATTTTATCAGTTATTCTTTTTTTTTTGCATATTGGTGGGTCGCACCACAAACACATTATAGAAAATTACTCTTTAATTATTATAATAGTGACACTTTTAAAAGTTCATTATTTTATGTATTTATCATTTTTTTAAAATAGTGCTCAACATAATTTTATTCAGAACTAGGAGAGTTTTTTTTTTTTTTTTCTGCAGGCAATTATATTACATACAACAAAAACTTTATTTATATATTTATTTTTAAAAGATAATTTATTATACATATTTGTGGGGTACCAAGTTCACTTTTAATAGTTGTGTACAATGTGTGATGGTCAGATCAGGATAGTTAGCTTATTCATTATTACAATACGTAATCATTCTTCGTGTCCATTAACCAGTTTCTTATTAACTGCCCCTCCCCCTTCTTTTCCAACTCTAGTAATCATACTTCTTTTCTCTCCTTCTAAAAGTTCAATGTATTATTGTGATTGTTTCTTTCTCTTTCTCTCTCTCTCTTACTGTTTATTTGTTTATTTATGAATTCAGCTCCCACTTATGACTGAGTACATGTGGTATTTCTTTTTCTGTACCTGGGTTGTTCACTTTGCATAATTTTTCCATGCTCATCCATGTTGCTGTGAATGGCAGAATTTCATTCTTTTATATGGCTGAGTAGTATTCTATTGTGTATATATACCACATTTTCCTTATCCAGTCATCCATCGATGGACATTTAGGTTTGTTTCATAGCCTGGCTATTGTAAATAGAGCTGCGATAAACATGGGAGTGCAGGTATGCCTTAGACATGATGATTTCCATTCCTCAGGATATATATCCAGTAATGGGATTGCTGGGTCATATGGTAGTTCTATCTATAGTTGTTTGAGGAACCTCCATACTGTTCTCCATAATGGCCGTACTGATTTACAGTCCCACCAACAGTGTGGGAGGGCTCCCCTTTCTCAACATCCTCATCAGCATTTGTTATTCTCTGTCTTTTTTATAAGCCCAGTCTAACTGGGGTGAGTTGATATCTCAAAGCAGTTTTGATTTGCATTTCCATCATTATTTTTTAAATGTCAGAACAAATGTTTTTCTTAGATAGTCTCAATATTTGAAAACCTAGTGGAAGAATTTTCTAAAATTTTATCTTTATGACAGTAAGCCCTAAATCAAGTTTTGAGCTCTATAGAACTATTGCCAAATTTTCAAATTAAACACAAAACTGTCTATAGTATCTCTCTATCTGAATGAAAAACAGGGAGTTCTCATGCAACATTTTCCCCCATGAAACTACAAATTCCTCACTTTTTCATGTCTGTTATAGGCAAAACAAGTACTCTGTTCACTCATGTTAAATTTCTCTTTTTTACCCCCAATTACAAAGCAATGTGTCTTTGAGGTTGGCATTTTAATGCAGTGATTAAAAGCACGAGATTTAGACTTAGAACCTCCAGGTTAAAATTCTGCTTCTACAATCTTATTTGTATTTAGTTCAAATATTTTATCCTGCTTCATTTATTTCTTTAATCTCTAAAACTTGGATATTTGTAATAACAAGGGTTTTTGCAAGAGGAGTAAATAAATTTGATTTCGTATGTGTGTCTTTATACACTTCTGAACAGTGTGACACACAATTTTACAATGTTATTAATATCGTTAAATACTGAAAATTAATGGTATTTAAAATATTACTATTATCATTATTTAGCCTTGTAAGTACACATCATCACATTCCTATCTCTTTATATATGTTGTCACAAACTTGTAAAGGTCTTCATTATTCCTATCTAGAATACTACAGCATCTCCTAATGTATTTTCCTTCTGTGTCAGTTTGAATCCTTTGGATATAGACACGGAGATGAAGTCAGTAGCACAAAATGTTTGTTGAGAATTAAGTCCTGTGAAAGATAAAGGAAGGTGGGGGAAGCAGGAATGAAAAGGTAGATTCTTGTCTGCTATACAGATCTGAACCCTGGAAAAGGAAAACTGAGGAAAGACAGAATTGAATGGGGAGAGTTCCTAACAACCATGCAGAGGGGACAGTCTTCACCAGTGCAAGAGAGAGGTTTGGAGCAAAGATTACACATGAGAGGGATCCATAATTATGCAGAAACGGCCAGATCCTAATAGTCCATGTTGTTCAGTCATGGCTGAAGTCTACCCAGAAAGAGTAATGGTGTGACATCTTCCCAAGACACTGTAGCTGGAAACTGTCATCACACTAGACTCCCAGACAGTACACTCTCTTGAAAGAATATCTGAGCAGCATCTGCCCATTCCAAACACACCTTCTGAACGTCCTGCAACCCTTTAATGCTTCCCTCATACAACTACTGGTGAAATAAAAGGTAAACGCTATACTATCAAAATTGATTAAAACATTTAAATAGCTCTCTATCAACTACAAATTAAAATCTAAATTCCAAACATGTAATAAAGACTTCTGCTTACTTCTTTGCCCTTGTCCATTACCTTGCTTTGACCCTTGATTTGAGCTAAAGCAACTCTAAAATCTCTGTTGTTTCTAGCACAGCACAGTTTCAAGCCTATTTATATTTACACGTGGTCTTGCAGTACCCATTCCTTTGAACTCTTTATTGATTAATTCTTATCTCATGTATAAGTTTCTCCAGTAACTGTACTTCCACAATACCAGATTGCATTAGTCGCCCTCTTCTGATGACTCATAGTGCCTTATCGATATTAATGGACAGAAGGAAAATAACTCCATTAGAAGTTATTTTATGTTGTAAAAATTTCATGAACTTCCTGAGACAACAGTTATTACCACTAAACAGGAGATGCTGAGATGTGATGTCAAAGAGAGACTTTTAAAATAGAAAAGCATAGCAAGAACAATTATATGACACTGGTACAACTTTTCAAAAGCACAATAGCAGGATGATAATCTTTCCCTTGGGTCTGTGTAGTTCTATAAAAATAAATGTGATTCACGGGTATTTTCTTGTGTCTTTATCCGCATATCAACAAGGATCTCCAAGAAAATGAAAATTAGGTATCGTTATCATTGATCCTGTCTTTGTGGCATTAAAAAAAACATTAAATACAATTTTTCATTTTTTACTGCAAATAATTCATTTGTCAGTATTCTGTTTCCTGTGTTTATGAGCTAGCCAAACCCAATAAACCTGTCATTTAACAGTCTTACATAGGCTGAATGAGATAAGAAGAATTCCAGTTCTGATGGGCAGAAGAATTTCGGTATGAATGTCTGTGTGTCAACACTACAAAAAGGCTAAATCTTAGTAAGTTACAGCTGCAGCAGTTGCTTATCCAGATGGTGGTTTGGGTCCCAATGTAACCATGAAGACTTCACACTCAAGAAAAATAGATTCATGTTTAGTTTAAAAGGTCCAAGAACCAACTTATGGTCATATTGCAACTTCAGCCACCTTTACTAATGTGAAGAAAACACAGAGACCACGCAATGCTTCTTCTTAGGTCTAGCTATGGAAGATCAGTAGATGAGAAATTCATGGCATCACTTCATTTTATTTTCAGCCCATTTCATCTCCCAAATGATTATTAACTGGACTGAAAACTGTCAATTTTGTCACAGTGCGTGTGTAGGCCAGAAAGGATTTGGAGAGATTATGTCAAATTCTTTAGTGATGAACCGTTCTAGCCTAACCCAGAATAAAAAGATTCTCTAACAATAAACTCCAAAAGGATAGGCACCATGTTTTTCTACTTAGCATTCCATCTCTAGGGAACAGTATTGTGCTGGTACAAAATAGCCAAGGATTATTGAATGAACAGGTACATGAATGAAATGATAAAGGAATCATATTTTTAGGTATGTGTTGGACTTCAGAAGCTTTGTAGTGACTTTGGCATCAAATGTAGTAGTAACACCAAGAAATAGTGATGCACAAAGGCACAGTATGAAAAAAGATACTGTGTCATTGCAATCAATAAATAAGGTTCAGGAACCCAAGTAAAACAATCTTTGTGACTTCAAGTAGGTAATTATGCATTAGATCTCCCTTCAAAATGAAACAATTTGAAAAAATATATATAATTCCAATTATTATCTTATAACAGTTTCAACACCTAACAGTTATGTATAGCAGATATATAATATAAAATTTACCCATCTCCAGTGTACAATTCTATGACGATATCTAGTAAATTTACTGATTAGTGCAACCAGCACCATAAATCACTTTTAGAGCACTTCATTCCTCCAACAAGAACCCTTATGCCCACTTATAGCTAATCCCCATTCCTTCCCCCAAACCCAGGCCACTGCAGTATATTTTTTTGTCTCTGTAAATTTGCCTTTTCTGAGAATTTCATATAAATGGAATCATAGAATATGTGGTCTCCTGCTGCTGGCTTCTTTCACTTAGAATAATGTTTCTGAGCATGTGTCAGTATTCTGTACCTTTTTCCTGGTGAATAGTATTCCATTATATGTATATAACATATTTTGCCAATGTTTCCTGTGAACACACACACACGTTTATATACACACACACATAAAATACATATGATGCATATAATTACATATATATGTACACATATGCATATATGTTAATTCTCATTATTCACAGTAGTTATGTTCTATTAAGTTTCCATGAACATAAGATTAGTGGATGGTGAACCACTGCTCCTAGGGGAAAATATAAATAAAAATATAAATATAAGTATATGATAGGTAGATAGATAGATGGATGTCTCTCTATATAATCTCAGGCAGATTATAATCTTAAATACTAAAAAGAAATATATTTTCTTTATTTTATAAAAGAAAAAACAAGGGGCAGAAGTGTTAAGTGACTTGACTGAGGTTGTCTCACTATCAGGTTCCAGAGCTGGGTTTCAAACCTGGTCCCTCTGGCCCCAGAGCTTGAGCTTCCTGCACTTCCCTGAACTTTCCCCTATATCTCCACTTCAGGTCATCCCTGCAGGAGAGCTGAGGCATGTCAGAGCATCACCTTGTTCCACTTAAGCTGGGAATGTCTGCTTTCAGCGACTCTAATTTGTCACCACTTAGCAAAAAATTTTAATATACTAATGTACACATATAATCCATATACAATCTATCCTCATTATTTATCGATTCTGTATTTGTGAATTTGCCTAGTCACTAAGAGGCATTTGTAAGCCCCAAATCAATATTCAGAGCACTTTCACAGGCATTTGTGCATATGCCCAGAGAGGCAAAAAATTTGAGTTGGCCAACATTCATGTTTCCACCTGAGCTAAAAACAAAGTGTAATTCTGACTTCTTGTTTTTGATCTCAGACTGAAAATAAGTATTCTTTTTGAAGTCTATTTGGTGCCATATTTTTAATGTTTGTTCTTTTCCTTGGTGATTTCACTGTTTAAAATGGCTCCCCAGAGTAGTGCTAAAGTGGTGTCTAATGTTCCTAAGCACAAGAAAGCTGTGATGTGCTGTATGGAAAAAAATATGTATGTTGGATAAGCTTTGTTGAAGCATGAGTTACAGTGCAGTTGGCTGTGAGTTCCATGTTAGTGAATCAACAATATGGTACATCCAGAAATAGGAAGAGGAAATTTCGTATATCGCTACGTCAGGCTGCTCTGAAAAGTGCTAAAGGAACATTTATAGTACATGACATGGCTAAGGAAATAATGGAAAAGTGGCTAAGTTTACAGATTCATGACATGACGATGAATTAAAAAAAAGTGTAGAGGACAGTATTGTTGTGAGACTGAAAATTTATGCAGGGGATTGTATTCGCGTGTTCTGTGGGCTAAGCAAGAAGGTCCAAAGTTACTTCTGCTGGATGTCACTATGTTCTGCCACGTTGCCTCACATCCTCCAGGATGAGACTAAACTTCACACATGGTATTCCTAAGTTTCTAAGAACATGAGAACAAAGTCTGTGAGGGCTCTGAATTCCTAGGCTCCAAAAATCATACATTTCTTCTGCTACATCATATGGGTCAAAACAAGAGTCAAGACTAGTCCAGATTAAAGAATATGAACAATTAATTCTTGGCAAGAAGACACACACTGTTATATTGCAAAGATTTGTGAACACAGGAGGTGTATTCACTGAGGGCCATCATGATAATTATTTGCTACTCTGGGCATCTTTCTTCTCTATGAGCTGCAAAAAGGATACAATCATTTACCATTCCATCTGAAAACATGTTGCAAGCAGTACAGCCTGTAATTATGTAAACTAGTTTGCATTTCATATCCCCACTGCAAAATCAAGACAATCTAGGTTCTGACCTTCAGTTTGTAGTACAAAGTGATATCTGACTTAAATATTTTATGCTACGTAAGCTCTCTCTCTCTCTCAATAAATCTAGGATACGTAAAAAATGTAATTTAACTGCCTTTATCCAAAAATAAAGGAATTAAATCAATGGTCAAAAGTCTGCCCACAAATAAAGATAGCCTAGAATTCTTATACAAAATATTTTAAAGAAGAGTAAGAGTAAAAAAAGAATATTTGCAGTGCACTTATGAGGCAAATATATTCATGATAACAAAATAATAAAAATATAATTATTTTTTACAAATTAGAGACTTAAAATCCAAACATACATATAAATGTAGATGCAAAAATTATACACAAAATACTTTCATCCAGTGTGAATACAGTGGTATACAAAAGTATAACTCTTCAGAAGTTATGAGACTTATTCCATAAAGCAAGGAATAATCTACATAGAAGTATATTTAAATACTATTCACCAAATTAATCGATCAAAGAGAAACACATTGATGGAGAAAAAGGTTAGGTAGTGTAATTTGCACATTTTGATAATTTAAAAATCATTCTTAGTAAACTAGCTAACGGAATGTTGTTCCAAAAAAAAATATGAAAACATGGTTTTTGCACCACTCACAAAAATTAACTCAAAATGTATCACAAACCTCAATATAAAATGTGAAACTACAAAACATCTAGTGAAAAACTTAGGAGAAAATCTAGGTGTCACTGGGTTTGGTGATCCATTTTTAGATACAACACCAAAAGTATAATCCATGAAAAAAAATTGATAGGTCAAATTTGTTTAATATTAAAACCTCCTACTTTCCAAAAGTCATTGTTAAGAAAATAAAAATGTAAGCCACAGACTGGAAGAAAATAGTTGAAAAACACATAGTTGATAAAGATCTTAGATTCAAATATGCAAAGAATTCTTTAAACAATAAGAAAAAAATTTTAAATGGGCAAATAATCTGACCGGACACCTTACCAAAGAAAATAAGCAGATGAAAATAAGTATAAACTATCAACATCAAGGGTCATTAAGGAATTACAAATTAAAATATTAATATAATGATAAACACCTATTAAAATGGCCAAAATGCAAAAACTGACAATAACAGTTGCTGGTGAGGAAGCAGAGTAACAGAAACTCTCATTCATTTTTGATAGGAATGCAAACTGGTACTGCCCCTTTGGACAATTTGGAAGTTTCTTACAAAGCTAAACCTAGTCTTACTTTGTTCTCCAGTTGTCACATTACAAGATATTTACGAAAAAAGATTTGAAAACTTATTGCCACACAAATTCTCCACATAAATGTGTACAACAGCTTTATTAGTAATTGCCAAATACTAGAAACAGCCAATATATCCTTCAATAAGTAAACTGAATTTTTAAAAAATCTGTGTGAACCCTATACAATAAAATATTATTCAGCTATAAAAAATAATGGGCTAGCAAGACACTCAAAGACACGATGAATGTTAAATGCATATTCCTAAGTGAAAGAAGTCAGTCTGGAAAGAGTATGCACTCTCCGATTCCAGTTATATAACATTCTGTAAGAGACAGAACTATAGAAACAATAAAAGATGAGTGG